>NW_026067915.1:9136582-9144534 GCF_014885135.2 Alexandromys fortis | reverse complement strand
CACCACAAAAAAAAAAAAAAAAAAAAAAAAAAAAAAAAAAAAAAAAAAAAAAAAAAAAAAAAAAAAAAAAAAAACCACTGTAAAGCTGGCCTTAGCCTTGCAACTGGCTGGCCAAACCTTGAGATTGGTAAGTCACTCGAACCACCTAGGGATCTTGTTAAAACTACGGTTCTGGCTCAGCAGGCCCAGAACAGAGCAGCGCTTCAGCATATTCCTAACACAGCCCTAGAAAATGGAGAGACTGCTGGTTTAGGGATCATGCTCTGAATACCACAGGTATGAGCAGCATGAGGTCAAAGCATACAAACTTTGGTTTCTGGCCTCCCAACACAATGTAGTAGGGCTGGGATAGTGCTTCTCCAAAGCCTGTTGGATATCTGGAAATGACCCAATGGCTCCATCAAGATAGCAACCCCTGCAAAGCTATATCTGACCTATCTTTGTGCCTCCTAAGCTTTAGACAAGGACTTAACATTGAGAAAAATAAAATAGGCCCACCTGGTTAGGCTTTAGTTCCGCAATATCTCCAACCACTATACTCTCCATCAGCTTCACTCGGTCACGACCAAATATCTTGGTCTAGGGAAAATATGGAAAGCCTCAGGCCACTGCAGTATCTGAAGTCTAAAAGGCTACTAGGCAAGAAAGCATCCTACAGTTGTCCATAACACACTTCAGCCCAGAAGTGAGTGAGTACGGTCTTTGGGTTCTGGAGATGGCAGAGGGTCTACCTTCTCGTTTCCCCTTTCCCTCCCAGCCTCCTGGGACCGAGCACCTTACTAAGATACCCAACCAATTTCCAGCCAATATCCAGCACAACAGATGGGAGTAGGTACAGCTCTAGCCAAGGGCAGGGGAGAGCAAATCAGAAGACCTCCTAAATTAGTCAGTGCCCCTAACCCTGTAGTCTAAGATCTCCTCACGCTAAGCAGCAAAGTACAATACTGTAGATGGGGAGGAAGGCCAGATCCAGCCCCTGGCTCACCTGCAGCATGTGGGACACATCGAAGAGAGAACAGTGCTGGCGTGTATGCAGGTGTGAAACAACGTGACTGTCCCGGTATTGAACAGGTAGACTCCACCCTGCAAACGCCACCATTTTTCCTCCATGGGCCAGGTGGAAGTCATACAGTGGAGTCCTGCGGAGCACATCCTGTGGACAGCCAGGTTTAAAGCCACCAGGGCCCAGTCCCATCAGCTTCCTCCCTCGCCCTCCAAGACCAGTAACAAACTCCCACCAGTGCCCTTCATCCCACCTGTACACAACTGAGTGGGCGGCTCTGGACCAAGGGTTGTGCCTGCAGGCGAAAACCCAGAGCCACCACACTCGCTGTCCGCTGCATTGTCACCGGCAACTGGTGCAGCCGGCACACCGAGGCCACTACTCTGCCAGGCACTCTGGGAGATGTAGTCCAAACCCCTGTTTGGACAGGTCTTTCTAGCTCCCAGAGGATGGGAAGGGGTGTGGGAAGCCCACAGGGCAGGCTGGGATTTAGAACGGGGCGTTGACTCCCGATGGCCTCAGGCTCTTCCTTTAGCTAATAAAAGCAAGTCAGGCAGTTCAGAACAGAATATGCTGCCTAGAACCAGAACTAGGGGGTTAGAACTCCCAGCCTCCAGGTCAAAGTTCTGCAAATGGCTGAAAAGCCTGAATTACACATTCAGGTCAAATAGCCGTGAGAGGTGGAGCCACTAGAGGGTGAAATCCGCTGGGCAGTCCTAGTATCTTCTTATGGTCTCTGGCTCTCCCACTGGGCACACACAAGCAGCAAACAGCGGTCACGTATTCCACAAGTATTTATTTATCTTGCCGCACACTAGTTCCAGGGATCTTAGGAATACAGCTATGAATTATGCATGATCCCTGCCACCCCAAATCCTCTCTACTCATGCAAACTAAAGACCATTGCTCCCTGAACACAGGACTATGATCAGCCTTTCAGCAAAAACTGGATGGGTTTAAACAATGATCTTGTAGGTAAAAACACTAACTTCAAGAAGGCTGATTGGCAAGAATACAGGGTAGCTACCAAAGGTGGCTAGACTTTCCCAAAAACTGCACATACACGTGTTCAATTTTCCAGGTCCAGGACACCTTGCTGCACTGCTTTATAACCCTTCCCAAGGGCAACATCTGGGAGACCTGGAGGGAAACCGAATTTTAGCCCAGGTAAGAGCAGCCGCCTTCATCATTTACAGGTTGCTCAGTGCCCATCGAGGACCCTAGCCTTCGTTTGCACACACTACCCCCAGGGTTCATCTCTCATTGTCCTGAGCATGACCGGTAAGAAGTAACTGGGAGAAGGGTCATAGATATGCTTCATGCTGAGACAGAGGACAAATAGATTGGAGGTCTCATCGTCAGGCCCCAGCTGTGCCAAAAGCACCTGCCCAGAACTGACAGACAACACATTTCAGCAGCCAAATCCCAGCTCTGCGTCCTAGGCTGGTACAAGCTGGCAAAAGACAGATTTAAAGAGGGACATTTTCTTTTTCTTTTCATCCCCTGCGCCACAAAGACAAGGTTTTACTGTGTAGCCCTCGTCTGGAATTCATTGTGTAAACCAGGCTGGCCTTGAACTCACAAGTACTGAGGTTAAAGGTGTGTGCCACCAGGGAGACCTGGACATTTACTGTAGGACATTTACTTTCCTATGGATATAATACAAAAGGAAAAAGGCTACCAACAGAAGCAGAGGAATGAATAGGGGACATCTCTTCTTCAAGTTTCTCAGGTCATAAGTGTCAAAACAGCAGTGGCCTTCCTAGGCTACAGGGAACAGGTTTATCTCAATAATAAGGAAAATGGTAGAAGACAGGCTGTGCACATCGGCAGGATAGGCAAGAGGAATTCAAGGATTCTAAGTAGAACCTGTAAATGTTGAGAGGAAGAGACTGAATTTGCATGTCAGACAAAGACAGAAAGTACCCCACACACACTGGGAATTCATGCTAAAACAGCTAAGTGAATGTTAAGAATTTCTTTGGCGCAGATAGAACTTGGATGCGCAGGGAACACACTTCAGTTTCTGGTGGCCAAACCAGTCCTGGATGGGCACAGAAGGCCAATGTCTCAAGGAGAAGCTGCCGTTCATGTATAGGAGAGCAAATTCAGATCATAGCAGCCATCCACCTGCAACACAAGAGACTATCAGTTCCGAGCTATTCAAAGCAAGGAAAGCCAAGCAGAAGGAAGCACTCACTCACATCAAAGCGGCCGATCCTTGTGGAACTGTGACTAGCCCGAATCATCTCTGTCAGTGCCCACATCTGCTGCACCTCGGAGGATACCCTGCTGGGATCTGGGAGACCCTGCTCCAGAAGGAAGGAAGAGTGGCCATGAATCTCTCCCCAGTAGTGCCCTTAGAGATGTAAGACATGTCCCAGCACTCGGGAGGCAGAGGTAGGCGGATCTCTGTGAGTTCGAGACCAGCCTGGTCTACAGAGCTAGTTCCAGGACAGGCTCCAAAGCCACAGAGAAACCCTCTCGAAAAACCAAAAAAAAAAAAAAAAAAAGATGAGATGTAAGACATGGGGCACTCCAGCTGAAACCAGTAGCAATCCCAGGTAACTTGCAGAATGTCTGTGTGCCTAGGGCTTGATGTTCACTCAGGAAGCAGTCCATGCCTGCCTAGAAGCAGACACAACTCAAATCCCACAGAACACCCAGGAAGACATTGAACCATGAGCCCTGTGTCCAGTCTCAAATTTTTGTGGTGTTGGAAATCAAACCCAGGACCTTATGCATGCTCGGTAAGTATTCTACATCCCCAGCTGGCCTCAGGATAGCCAGAGGCCCACATGTTCATACTCTGGGCATCAGAACCATGTATGTGTGGCTAACACCCAGGGTTAGAGCTTACCTCAAGGCGGGGAACAGGCTGCTCATTGGACACCGGGTGGGAAAGCCACTTGGGGAAAGTCAAGGAGGGGCTCTGCAAAGCAAAGGTATACTCTTCTAAGTGGGGCCAAATCTGAGAGCTCTGGCACCTAAGAGCAAAGAAAAGGTCCCTTGAGCCTGAAATACTGGGAAATTCCTGTTCAGGACCATGGACGATCAAAGGAACACTCAGATTACTGAGCTCTTCTGTTCTGCAGAAGGAGAACCCAGGAACAAAAGTCCATCCCAGCACCTAAAAGTAGTAGGTGGTCTCGAGGGTCAGGGGATGCCGATGCAGAAACTCACCTTTAACTTTCTGCATTCATATTCCTCCAACGTTCATGAAGGCTTCCCTCTGTAGCTCTCCATCCTTGCCCATCACCCACACCAGTGCCCCATCTCTCCTAGCCATTTAGAAGCTTCTTAGGTCTAGGTCTAGCCAGTAGGTTTCATACAGTCACTTACCTTTGGTCCCTGCTGGTAGATTTGCAATTCCTCCACTGTGAAAGACAGCCATAGTGGTGACGGCTGCCGCAGAATCAGACGCAGCTCCAGTACTCTGGTCATGTCACACAGCATCTGGACACACACACAATGACCTACTGAGCAGGGTATGGAGGTGCGTGCCTCCGCCTCAGCACTTGGGAGGCAGACGCAGGCGGTACCTTTTTCTGAGTTCAAGGCCAGCCTGGTCTATAAAACAGGAGAACCAGGGCTACACAGAGAAATTGTCTCAAACAAAACAAAAAACAATTTAAAAAGATAAATAGCTGGATGGTGGTGGCACACACCTTTAATCCCAGCACTCAGGAGGCAGAGACAGGTGGATCTCTGTGAGTTTCAGGCCAGCCTGGTCTACAGAGACAGTTCAAGGACAGCCAGGGCTACTTGGAGAAACCTTGGCTTGAAAAATCAATAGATAGATAGATAGATAGATAGATAGATAGATAGATAGATAGATAGATAGATAAAATTAAATAAAAAAGATCCACTTAAGATTCATCTCCTTTAGCAGGAACTTCCCAACCAGCAGTAAACCAAATGCTTCCCCAGCCTTGGGGAAGGACACAGCAGTGGTCCCTCCCCTGTACCCGTCTGACAGCCACAGTCCAGCCCACTTTTGCCCCACTCTTCCCTTCTGCTATTTTGCCCAATCCCTAGGCAGGAAGTCCTCATCTGGGATTTCCTAGCCATACTGAGGCCCAGCTGACCTGGTGTTTGAACAGTGATACATACTCCTGGGCTCCTTCCTCACTGTGTGGGTCAGGCATCAAACAGTAGTCCCGCAGACAAGTTACCCACTTGGATGGTGTGTGCAGTGGGGTATGTTGACGAACACGGATGCTCAAGAAAGCTGTGTAGTAATTCTTAAACATGATCTCCTGCAACTAGAATACACCCAACCAACCATGAGAAATGAGGTCCTGGGCACGGTGACAGTAATCTTTCTTTTAGAATGTACACTTTTGCTAAGCAAGTTAACAATTCTTGGAGCTCAGACATAATTTTGCTTTCCTAAAAATGCTCACAGTCCAGTAAGTCACGCAAATAAACCACACCAACATACCTGAGACGGTCCCTTAAGAAAGCAGAAAATGGACATGTGAAGCCTGAAAGAGCAAGACTGTGAAGTAGATAACAAAGGTGGGTACGGGCTGGAGAGATGGCTCAGAGGTTAAGAGCACTGACTGCTCTTCCAGAGGTCCTGAGTTCAATTCCCAGCAACCACATGGTGGCTCACAGCTATCTGTAATGAGATCTGGTGCCCTCTTCTGGCCAGCAAGCATACAGACAGACAGAACACTGCATACATAATAAATAAATAAATAAATAAATGTTTTTTTTAAAAAAAAAAAAAACAAAGGTGGGTACGGCAACACGCTGGGCTGACGATGTAGCTCAGCGGTTCAGCACTTGCCTTGTCTAGCATGTCTGAAGCTCTATGCTAGATGCTTAGTGATGTACAACCTGGGTGCGTGATGCACACCTGTAATTCCAGGGCTAGGGAGGCAGAGGCAGGAGGATCAGAAGTTCATGGTAAGCCTCAGCAATTCTTAACCATTCTGGGACTCACCAGACCCACCCACCACCCAAAAAGTAGCATATTTGAAAAAGTACCAGAGTGAGAGACCCTAAGAATCTAGTATAAAAAAGAATTGTAGTTCAACCTGGTAATAGCAGAGGTTCTCTCCCTCTGTGGAGCTCTCTGTCTGTCTCTTAACTAAGAAGGAATGATCAGACTAAGACCAGAATAAGAAGAGTAGGAGAGCTTGCTGAGTGCAGCAGGGGCCTAGGGGAGGCAATGGGCTGGGCAGACCTACAGTATCAACTACCATAGTAGTAGTTATCACTGGACGCTCATCAGAATCAGCCATGGAATTAAAAACAAAAACATATCGGTGCTCAGTGGTTAAGAGCACTTGGTGCTCTTGCAGAGTCAGGTTTGGTTCCCAGAACCTACCTGACTCCTAATAGTTCATAACTTCAGTTCCAGGGGATTTAGAAGCCTCTTCTGGCCTCCATCAGTACCAGGTATGCACAAAGTATACACGCATACATGCAGACAAAACACTCATACACATAAAGTTAAAATAAGCATTTAAATATATATATAGATAGATAGATGTCAAAGGGCCGCCTCAAACACACTGACTCAGATATTCCAGGTTTCCCAGCCAGTGGTAAGCAACCTCGTGGGAGATAACCACATATTGTAACACAAAGCATGTAAGGCCAAGGGAGTGGGTGAGGCACCGTCACAGGGTGGCTCAGAATGCTATGCCATTAGAGGTAAGCTTTGTCCCGTGTTGAGGTCATGCAGTGCCCCGTCACGGTCAGCTGAGATGGAAGTGCAACTGGGGATTAGAAACAAGTCACTAGGAGGACCTAGATAAGGATGAGCTGCACCTAACCGGTGGCAGGAGCCATTGGAATGGGAAAGTTGGCATCATTATTTAAGGATCCCAGCTATGGCCAAAACCAAAATACCCTCCCACTTGTACTGAGGTTCATAATTGTATTTCCAGTGGTGTCCTGGAAATGAGGAAGAGATGCTGAAGAGAACAGGACAGTAAATTCTAGTATCATAAAGACTGTAATGCTACTGAATAGGGCCAATTCGTCAAAGCAAGGGGAACTGCAGAGGTTGTGAAAGAGTAAATGTCATCCCCCGCCCAGACGCCTTGGTCGCGCTTACTGGGGGTCGCTCACCTCGAAAGGCGCGACGTTGGGAAAGGTGACATCGACGACCAGCACGCCAGGCCGACCTTGGGAGGTTCTCATGTCTCCCACTTGCAGGGCTACGGTGCTTTTCACATGACAGGGCACCAACACACGAGACATGATGCCGGCGCCAGCGACCAAGCACAATCGCCGCTAACAGTCGCCAACTACTAACCTTTACAGGCTTCGCCTAGCGAAACAAAAGAACTACAACTCCCAGGCAACCTAGCGCATGCACAGACCAGCCAATCACCGATGCTCGGGGCGGGTCGAGAGTAGGAAGTGCCTGCGGAAGTTCTGCGTCAACCAATCACCACGCGTCTGAGAGCCGCTCCTCGGCCGCTCCCGGCAACCGTCGAGCTATTCTTTATCCAAAGGATCCAGAATGCTTTGGGCCGGCTTAAACCTTTCTTAGATTCTGCCACTTTGTTAGGGCGGCAGTCGGTTAAGATGGATAAGGCCTTGAACACAAATGACATTAATCGCAAAAACATTTTTATAAAGAATTCACAGCACAATTGATAGTGTTAATCTAACATATGGAAAGCCCTGGATTGATCCCCCCGGTATCCCATAAAACTAGGAATGCAGCCTCAGGTCTGTAATCCCAGCTCTTCTGGAGTCAGAGGAAGGAGGATAAGAAATTTAAAGTACTCGCTGGGCAGTGGAGCCTACGCTTTTAAGAGGCAGAACCAGGTGGGAGGCCGGGATCCACAGAGAAACCCAAGGGAAGGAGGAAGAGGGAAGAGAAAGAGAGGAAGGGAGGGAGGGAGGGAGGGAGGAAGGGAGGAAGGAAGGAAGGAAGGAAGGAAGGAAGGAAGGAAGGAAGGAAGGAAGGAAGGAAGGAAGG
>NW_026067915.1:9128731-9135667 GCF_014885135.2 Alexandromys fortis | reverse complement strand
TTTTTTGGTTTTTCGAGACAGGGTTTCTCTGTAGCTTTGGAGCCTGTCCTGGAACTCCCTTTGTAGACCAGGCTGGCCTCGAACTCAGAGATCCGCCTGCCTCTGCCTCCCCAGTGCTGGGATTAAAGGCGTGCGCCACCACCGCCCGGCCATAAGGTATCTTTTTTAAAAAAAGACCTAAACCCAGCGGTAGTGGCAAACGAGTTTAATCCCAGCACTGGGGAGGCAGAGGCAGGCGGATCTCCTGAGTTTGAGGCTAGTCTGCTCAACAGAGGAAGTCAGTGGTCAGGGCTACACAGAGAAACTCTGTCTCAAAAAAAAAATAACAAAGAAGATGCAGAAGAATAAAAACAAAAGACAATAGATAAAACAATTGGTTTACCTAAGGATACATCTAAAGTATAAATCTGAGGGATGTATTAAAGCAATGGTTCAAGGGTAAAGAACACTTTTTCCAGAGCAGAGATTCTTAATCGGGTTGTGACCCCTTTGGGCTCGAATGAACCTTTCCTAGTGGTCGCCTAAGACTATGAGAAAACACAAATATTTACATTATGGTTTCTTTTTTTGAGACAGGGTTTCTCTGTAGCTTTGGAGCCTGTCCTAGAACTTGCTCTGTAGACCAGGCTGTCCTCAAACTCAAAGAGATCTGCCTGTCTCTGTCTCTAGAGTACTGTGATTAAAGGTGTGCCCCCACCACAGCCCAGCTTCTTTATGATTCATAATTATAACATATAAGTAGCAAAATTATAGTTATGAAGTAGCAATAAAAATAACTTTATGGGCTGGGCGGTGGTGGTGCACACCTTTAATTCCAGCACTCGGGAGGCAGAGAACTCTGTGAGTTCGAGGCCAGCCTGATCTACAAGAGCGAGTTCCAAAGCTACAGAGAAAGCCTGTCTCGAAAAACCAAAAGAAAAACAAAACAGGGCTGAAGAGATGGCTCAGAGGTTCTTCGAGAGGTCCTGAGTTCAATTCCCAGCAACCACATGGTAGCTCACAACCATCTGTAATGAGATCTAATGCCCTCTTCTGGTTTGTAGACATACGTGCTGACAGAATACTGTATACATAATAAATAAATTTTTTTTTTGGTTTTTCGAGACAGGGTTATATTTTTTTAAATCAGTTATTGTTTAATAATTTTTTTTCTCAAGGCAAGTCTCATTACGTAGCTCCAGCTATCTTGGAACTCGCTTTATAGACCAGGCTGGCCTCGAACTTACAGAGATCCACTTGCCTCTGCCTCCAGAGTGCTGGGATTAAAAGCAGCACTACTAATGGCTAATAAAGTTTGTTTGATTGGTTTGTTTTGTTTGTTTTTTTGAGATAGGGTTTCACTGTTTAGCTCCGGCTGTCTTTGTACTCACTCTGTAGACCAGGCAAGCCTCGAAGTCATAGAGATCCTCTTGTCTCTGCCTTCTGAGTATTGGAATTAAAGGTATGTGGCACTGCCGCCTGGCCCCTGCCTTAATTTTAAATTATATGTATGCATGTGTATCTGTGTAGGTATATGTGCATACATGTGTAAATTTCCCTTAGAGGCCAGATGAGGGCTTTGTAGTTATAGGCAGCTGGGACCAGCCTGATGTGGGTTCTGTGAACTAAAATCAGTCCTTTGGGATGTGGTTGCTGGGAACTGAACTCAGGACCTCTAGAAGAACAGCCAGTGCTCTTAAACTCTGAGCCATCTCTCCAGCCCTGTTTTGTTTTTCTTTTGTTTTTTCGAGACAGGGTTTCTCTGTAGCTTTGGAGCCTCTGGAAGAGCAGCCACTGCTCTTAATCTCTGAGCCATCTCTCTAGCCCCTCACTTTTACTTAAAGGTGAAATTTTTGTCACCATAAGCCTATAATCTCAGCAGTTAGGATGTGAAGGCAGTAGGATCAGGAATTCAAGCAAGTTCTAGGCTGCCTCAGCTGTCTAAAACCTTGTCTTACAGCTCAGTGAGTAAGAGCTCTTTCTCTGAAAGCTTGAGGACCTGAATTCGAATCCCCAAAATACATGTTTAAAAACAAACAAATAAACAAACAAAGGGCTGGAGAGATGGCTCAGAGGGTAAAAGCATTGACTGCTCTTTCATAGGTCTTGAGTTCAATTCCCAGCAACCACATGGTGGCTCACAATTCTCTGTAATGAGATCTGGCGCCCTCTTCTGGCCTGCAGGGACACATGCAGACAGAACACTGTATACATAATAGATAAATTTAAAAAAATTAAAAAATACAAAAACCTGAGCATGACTGCACATACCAGTAACCCTAGCATTTGGGAGGGTAGAGACAAGTGGATTTTGAGAGTTCAGTGACCAGCCAGCCTAGTCAAAGCAGAGAGTTTCTGGTTCAGTGACAGACTGTATTAAAGGAATAAAGCTTCCAGGCATGGAAGAAGATACCCAAGTCCTCTTCTGACCTCCAAATTTTGGAGCACAGGCATGTGCATCCACACACACATGCGCATCATACCAAACACAACAGATAGACATACAAAATTTTTTAAAATTTTAAAAATTAAAGTTTAATTTATATTTTTTAATTGAATGAGTTACTGAGAAATAACAGCATGATAGATGTAAACCAAACTGTACCTGTGTCCAAGAAGAAATTACTGAAAACCATTGTTTCTTGGTTAAGCTCCTACACTATGTCCCAATAGACTAGACTAAAAATAAAAATGGAGTCAGTCATACTAAAGTTCCACGTCACCAAGCTGAAATTAAACTGTTTATCTGAATTTCCAAGAAGTCAGGATTAGAAAAGTAACAGCCAGCTTTCCCAAAGAGACTGGTTTCAATTGGCATAATAGTGTTCCATCTGTCTTAACCCAAACACAAAAATGGTAACATGATGTTAACTGCGTTTTCCCTGGACCACTTTATAAGGAAATAGCTTTGAAATGACCAACTTGTTTTTTATTTCTGTTTCTACTGTCTTCAGTCCTTTTCTGTCTATGGAGCCAGCCTCTTATGCTAGGTTTTGCGTCTTGTTTAGCTCAGACTGGCCTTAAACTCATGATCTTCCTGTCTCAGCCTCCCTAGGGCTGGGAGAGGTATGTGCCATCCCAGCAGTTTCAATCTATTGTATCATGCAATAATACAACTGCCCCAGCTCTCTTTTGATAACTATCTGTATGGAATATATTTCCCATCCTTTTACATGTAACTGCTTTTTGTATGTATATCCAAAGTGAATTTTTTTTTTTTTTTTTTTTTTTTTTTTTTTTTTGCTAAGAATAGTGTATATGCCTGTAATCCCAGGACTTATGAGGCTGAAGGCAAGAGGATCTACTTCAGTTTAAGGTCAGCCTGCCATACTTAATGAGTTCCAGGGTAATTCTTTCTCAAAAAAATCGGAATGAGGTCCAGGGAGATGGTTCAGTTGTTAAAAAGCACCTGTGCTATAGAATATTTAACCATGTAAAGGTGGGTTACATTTGTTTAATTATGAAAAGATATGTTGCCGTTCACCTTACCTGCCTAAGGCACATGATTGTTCTAATAAAAAGCTGACTGGTCAGGAGCTAGGCAGAAGTGGAATAGGCGGAGTGGCAGGCAGAGAGAATAACAATGAGGAGAGATCGTGGCTCAAGAAAAGTGAGAAGAGGCCGGGCAGTGGTGGCGCACGCCTTTAATCCCAGCACGCAGGAGGCAGAGGCAGACGGATCTCTGTGAGTTCGAGACCAGCCTGGTCTACAGAGCTAGTTCCAGGACAGGCTCCAAAGCCATAGAGAAACCCTGTCTCGAAGAAAAAAAAAAAAAAAAAAAAGAGAGCGAAGAGAAGGAGGACAGAATAAGGGAGAGAAAGCAAGATGCCAGAGGTCCACCAGCTGCAGCCAGGCAGGGAAGCAGCAGTCTTTCCTGTAACATAACTATCTTCGGACTTGATTTTGCTATGTTTCAAGGCTGGTCTTTCACTCAGGATTTTCCTGCATTCACTTCCCATGTTAAGAGATTACAGACATACAACACCACTCCTGGCATATATTCATGTGTTTAATTATTTTTGTTATTTATTTGATTTTTTTGTTTATTTTTTGTTTGTTTTTTGAGACAGGGTTTCTCTTGTAGACCAGGCTGGTCTCAAACTCATAGAGATCTGCCTGCCTCTGCCTTCCAAGTGCTGGGATTAAAGGCATGAGCCGTCATTGTCCAGTTGTTTGTTTGTTTTTAAGACAGGGTTTCTTGAGGGCTGGAGAGATAGCTCAGCAGTTAAGAAAACTGGTTGTTCTTCCTGAGTCAATTTCCAGCAACCACATGGTAGCTCACAACCATGTGTAATGAGATTGGGTGCCCTCTTCTGGCCAGCACTATATGCATAATAAATAAATAAATAAATCTTTTTGTTTGCTTTGTTTTGTTTTTCGAGACAGGGTTTCTCTGTGGCTTTGGAGCCTGTCCTGGAACTAGCTCTTGTAGACAAGGCTGGTCTCGAACTCACAGAGATCTGCCTACCTCTGCCTCCCGAGTGCTAGGATTAAAGGTAAATAAATAAATCTTTAAAAAAAAGAGGCAGGGTTTCTTTGTGTCACTCTGGTTCTTCTAGAACTAGGTCTGGGGGGCTGGAGAAATGGCTCAGTGGTTAAGAACACTGACTGCTCTTCCAGAGGTCCTGAGTTCAATTCCCAGCAACCACATGGTGGCTCACAGCCATCTATAATGAGACCCGGCGCCCCCTTCTGGCCTGCGGGCACACATGGAAGGAATGCTGTACACATAATAAATAAATAAATCTTTAAAAAAAAAAAAAAAAAAAAAAAAGAACTAGGTCTGTAGACCAGACTGGCCTCAACCTCACAGAGATCTACCTGTTTCTCCTCCCGAGTCTGCCTCCTGAGTGCTGGGATTAAAGATATGGTCTAAAGAGATGGCTTAGCACTTAAGACCACAGGTTACTCCTGCAGAGAGGCTGGGTTCGATCCCCAGAACCCACATGGTGGCTCACAACTGTCTGTAACTCCAATCTCAGGAGATCTGGTGCCCAGTCACAGCATGCACATGGTGCACAGACATGTATTCAGGCAAAACACTCATACACAGAAGAATAATCAAATCAGCAAAATAAGGGGCCAGGGATATATAGCTCAACAATAGAGCACTTCTCTGACATTGTATAGACCCCAGGCTTAATCTGCACTACTTACAATAGATAGATGGATAGATAATGAACAAACAACCTTCTACTTCATAGCAGGACTCTCGTGTTTATGGGGATACGTCCAACACTCTATCTCTCCAGACTTGGTTTGTTTTTTGATTTTTGTGTTCTCTCTCTTCGTGTGTGTGTGTGTGTGTGTGTGTGTGTGTGTGTGTGTGCACAAGTGCCATGTTTCATGTGTGGAGGATCTGGCAGCTGCCTTCTCCCATCGTGGCTTCCAGGGGTCAAACTTGGACTGTTAGGCTTGTGTGGCAAGTGCTGCACCATCTGGCTAGTCCTAGGTTTTTTTTTGTTGTTGTTGTTGTTTTTTTTTTAGATTAAGTCGGTCAGGCTAACCTTGAACTCCTGATTTTCCTCTCTTCCTCTCCACCTAGGTGCTAGGATTACAGGCATGAACCACAACACACTGATGATCTGGAACCTGATAAAAACACCATGAGCACACTCACTGTTCATAATTTTGAAGACGCTATAAATCGATAGAGAATGTCCTCATGATAAGAAATCCTGTCTGCATTGAGGAACAATTTGTTTTGGTTTTGATTTTGGTTATTTGAGACAGGGTTTCTCTGTGTAGTCCTGGATGCCCTGAAATTCACTCTGTAGACCAGGCTAGCCTCGAACACCATCACCCAGTTTCTTTTTCTTTTGTGACGGAGTCTCACATAGCCCAGGCTGGCTATGTAGCTAAACATGACTTTGATGCTTCCACCTCCACCTCCTAAGTACTGGAATTACGGACAGACACGTGTCACCATGCTCAGATCTTTGGAGTTTGCTTTTTATTACATTTTTAGTTGTTTATTTGATGTGTTCCCATGTGTGTATGTGTGTGGGCATTTGCTTGCCATGGTGCACACGTGGAGGGCAGAGGACAGTTCGCAGGATGTGGATCCCAGGATCGAACTCGGGTCGTCAGGGTCAACAGGAACCCTTACTTACTGAGTCGATGTACTGGCCATTTTGCTTTGGTTATGAACAGGGTATTTCTAAGTAGCCCTGTCTGGCCTCAAACACAAGTTGATCCTCCTGAGAATTAGGGATTACATACTATCGGCATGTCTGTCTGTCCACTCCCAGCGGAAGTGCTAAGGAACTGGAAGACGGATGCTAGACGAATGTTTTACTACTGAGCAAAAGGCCTTCAAGGTGTGCTGTGGGACGGGAAGACAACCTCACATCCTGGTCAACAGTTCCTTGAAGAAACTACTGCACCATTCTGTTTTGTGAGAAAGATGATGTTTTGTTTTGTTAAGGGACAGAAGCTCAAACCCAGGGCCTTTTGCATACTGGGAAAGCACTCTCATAGCTCCAGTCCTGCTGCTCTATACAGAAAGCAGAGGAGCAGAAGCGGCTGTCGGTCACGTGGGTGTGAGCAGCACAGCAGGTCACTGACAAGTGTAGCCTAGCTGTTTGCTGGGTTTATTAGTACGGCTATGGCTCTGTAACATGTACGCAGTACCCACAGAGGACAGAAGAGGGCATCAGGTCCCTTGGAACTGGTGGTATGCAGTCAGTTGTGAGCCACCTTGTGGTCCTCTGAAAGAGCAGTCAGAGTTAACCTCCTAAATCCTGGTTTTAGGTTTAAAATTTATTTATTTAAATTTGCTATTTTCTTCATTGTTTTATGTATATAAGTGCTTTGCTTGCGTGTATGTATGTACACTGTATATGTGCCTAAGGATGAATGGTTGTTACATACCATATGGGTTCTAGGAACTGAACCTGAATCCTTTAAAAGAACAAGCACTGGGCTGGAGAGATGGCTCAGAGGGTAAAAGCATTG
>NW_026067915.1:9125473-9127906 GCF_014885135.2 Alexandromys fortis | reverse complement strand
CAAGATAGGGTTTCTCTGTGGCTTTGGAGCCTGTCCTGGAACTAGCTCTGTAGACCAGGCTGGTCTGGAACTCACAGAGATCCGCCTGCCTCTGCCTCCCGAGTGCTGGGATTAAAGGCGTGCGCCACCATCACCCGGCTAAACATTTATTTTTGAAGACTGGAGGAGAGATGGTTCATTGCTTGAGTGCTGGAATTGGAGTTGGTTGTGAGCTGCCCTGTGTGTAAGCTGCCCTATGAATGCTAGGGACCAAAGCTGGAGGATTCTCGGGAAGAAGAGTCAGTACTCTTAACTTCTGACCCATTGCTCCAGCCCCTACAGCATATATTTCTATTAATTTTTTGGAGGGGGGTGTTGAGACAGAGTCTCACTATGGAGCCCTAGCTGTCCCGGATCTCACTTTGTAGATCAGGCTGGCAGGAACTCAGAGATCCACCTACCTCTGCCTCACAAGTGCTGGGATTAAAGGTGTGCACCACCATCACCCAGTTTAGTTTTTTAATTTTGTATTTATGGGTGTTCTGCCTGAATGTATGTCTGTGCACCACATGTATTCAGCACCTTTGGAGGCCAGAAGAGGGCACTGAACCCCTATATTTGGAATCACAGATGGTTGTGAGGCACCATATTGATGCTGGGAATGAAACCCAGGTCCTTTGAAAGAGCAGCCAGTGTGGGTTTTGTTTGTTTAGTTTAGTTGGTTTTCTGTTTTTTTTTTTTTTATTTTTGGTTGTTGTTGTTTTTGTTTTGAGACAGGATTTTTATTTTATAAAACTTTGGCTGTCCTAGAACTCTCTCTGTAGACCAGGCTGGACTTGAACTCACAGAGATCTGTCTTCTTCTGCCTCCCAAATGTTGGGATTAAAGACGTGTTCCACCATTATCTGACTGCAACCAAACCAGTGTTTTTAACTGTTGAGTCATCTCTCTAGTCCTCTCTTATTTTTATTGTGTGTGTGCATGTGTGTGTATGTGTGTGTGTGTGTGTGTGTGTGTGTGTGTGTGTGTGTGTGTGTGTAGGTGCCATGGAAGTCAGAAACGGGCATCAGATTCCTCTGGAAGTGGAGTTACAGGTGGTTCTGAACCATCTGATGTATGTACTGAGCTCAGCACTTTGGAAGAGTCAGCAGGGCTCTTGACTGCTGGACCATCTCTGGACTACCTAAAATTTAAAAAATTCCATTTTTTTATTTATTTTGTGCATGTGTGTGTGTGAGTATGCACGTCCTAGTTCACATGTTTAGATCAAAGGGTAACAGCTGGAGTCAGTTCTCCTACTCTCGCTGGTAGGTCCTGGGGCTAGGACACAGTTTCTTAGGTTTTCAATCAAGCCCTTTTACCTGCTGATCCACCTCACTGGCCCTTAGGTTTCTGCTATTTTTTAATTGTATTTTTTATGTATGGACATGACTGCTACAGAGTGTGTTTGGAGGTCAGAGAACTTCCTAGTTTGCAGACATGCCTACCTGCCAGACTGATGGAGGCAACTCTTCAAGTGAGATTCCTTCTTTCCAAGGGTGCCAAGTTGACAAACAAGATTAGGTATCACAAAGGATAACCTTGTGGCAGGAGAGATGGATCTGAGGTTAAGAGCATTGATTGCTCTTACAAAGGACCTGGAGTTCAATTCCCAGCATCCACATGGTGGCTCACAACCATCTAGAACGAGATCTGACGCCTTCTTCTGGTGTTCTGGCATATATGCAAGCAGAACACTGTGTACATATTAAATAAATAAATCTTTTTTTAAAAATATTTATTTATTTATTATGTATACAATATTCTGTTTGTGTGTATGTCTGCAGGTCAGAAGAGGTATAGGAAGAGCAGGCAGTGCTCTTAACCACTGAGCCATCTCTCCAGCCCATTTATAAGAGTTTTGAGGATCAAACTCAGGTCACCAAATCTGTGCAGCCATGTCACTGATCCATAGTTTTAGGTTTTTGGTTTTTTTTTTTAAAGATTTATTTATTTATTATGTATACAACATTCTGCCTCCATGTATGCCCGCACGCCAGAGGAAGGTGCCAGATCTCATTATAGATGGTTGTGAGCCACCATGTGGTTGCTGGGAATTGAACTCAGGACCTTTGAAGAGCAGCCAGTGCTCTTAACCTCTGAGCCATCTCTCCAGCCCTAGTTTTAGTCCTCCCCCCCCTAAGATTTCTTTTGCTTTTCCTTTCTTTCTTTCTTTCTTTCTTTCTTTCTTTCTTTCTTTCTTTCTTTCTTTCTTTCTTCTTCTTCTTTTTTTTTTTGGTTTTTCAAGACAAGGTTTATGCCGGACGATGGTGGCGCACGCCTTTAATCCCAGCACTGGGAGGCAGAGGCAGGCGGATCTCTGTGAGTTCAAGACCAGTCTGGTCTACAGAGCTAGTTCCAGGACAGGCTCCAAAGCCACAGAAAAACCCTGTCTCAAAAAACCAAAACCAAAAA
>NW_026067915.1:9114589-9125142 GCF_014885135.2 Alexandromys fortis | reverse complement strand
TTTTATTTATTTATTTTTTTTTTTGAGACAGAGTTTCACTGTAGCTTTGGAACCTGTCCTGGAACTCATAGAGGTCTGCCTATCTCTGTCTCCTGAGTGCTGGGATTAAAGTGTGTGCCACCACCATCGCCCGGTTTAGCTTTAGTTTTTGGTGTGTGTGGGGGGGAGAGAGAGTCCTGTAGTCCGGGCTAGCCTCAAACTTGCTATTGTAGCCGAGTAGCTCTTGCTTTCCTAAGAACCTAGCTGTCCTCCTGTCTTAACTGGCTGAAGACTGGGATTACAGTCACAGGCCACCAAACCTGGATCCTTTTATTTGTTTGATTATTTATTTGACAGTGCTAGGGATCAAACCCAGTTAGAGTCTCTTCAGCTGTCTCCAGTGTGCTCCTATGAGGTTGCACCAAGGTTAAGTGGAACAAGTGGCTCCCTTGAGGCTCTCCCAGCCTAATCCCATAGGCTCTAGAGGGCAGCACAAGTCAAAATGGCCAGGAAGAGGCCCATGACTCACAGCCAGTCAGGGCAGAACCATCCTGGAATTTCCCTGACCTTAGGGGCTCTTAGGGCTGGAATCCCTACAAGTTAAGTATATAGGACATACAGTGACTCTTTAAAATTACAGACTTACCGGCAAGATAACATATAGAAAGTTTTGATTTTTCTGTGAAAATTGTCAATAGGCTTTCCAGAGTATGGAAATAGAGAAGACTGGGGGTGGGGGAGGTACTGCACCAAGGCATGAAATCCCTTCCCAGGCCCTGTCTCTAAACTCCCGCACTGCCTTCCCAAATGTTGGCTGCCAGCCCCACCATCTCCCTGGGGCTTGAGGGAATACTCAGCTGCTCCCATCCTGGTCTCTGTGTCTAATCAGGAAGGACAGGAAACAAGATTCTTTTCTAGTCTTTGGTGGGTGGGAATGCTGGGAGAGTTAGGGGCCTGGAGAACGTTTCTGCAGCTGCTGGGAACAGGAAGCCAAGGGATCTTGTGTGTCCCTGGTTTTCCTGGGACCCACGAAATCTTGTGTGTCCCTAGTTTTTCTGGGACCCACTTCTCGCCAGTGCAGTCTCTGAGTTCCCTACTTAACCTTGGCTGTCCTGGAACTTGCTGTGTAGACTAGGCTGACCTCAAACTCACAAATATCCTCTGTCTCAGGCTCCAGAATGCTGGGATTAAAGGCATGTGCTACCATGTCTGGTTCTCTGGGCTCTAAATTAAAGAAAAAAATTATTTCATGTGTATGAGTGTTTTGCCTGCACGTGTGTGTGTGTGTGTGTGTGTGTGTGGTATGTGGTATATATACCATTGGCATGCAGTGCCTTGGGAAGCCAGACGGTGTGCTAGATTTCTCCTGAAACTGGAGTTAAATGGCGTTGTGAGCCACCAATGCTAGATTTCAAACTGGGTCCTTTGTAAGAGCAAGAACAGATAATAATCTTAACCACTGAGCCATCTCTCCAGTCCCTCTGGACTCCATTTTGACTTTTACTACTTACATGTTTTCTCATTTATTTATTTGTTTGTTTATTTGTTTTTTCAAGACAGGGTTTCTCTGTAGCTTTGGATCCTAGGCCAATCTTGAACTCACGGAGCTCTGCCTGTCTCTGCCTCCCGAGCACTGGAATTAAAGTCTTGCGCCACCATTATCCAGCCTACCTACACTTTTTTTCTTTTTTTGTTTCGTTTTTTTTTCTTCTTTTTTCTTTAAAGATTTATTTGTGAGTTCGAGACCAGCCTGGTCTACAGAGCTAGTGCCAGGGCAGGCTCCAAAGCCACAGAGAAACCCTGTCTCGAAAAAACCAAAAAAAAAAAATTATTTTATTATGTATACTTCTGCAGACCAGAAGAGGGCACCAGATCTCATTACAGATGGTTGTGAGCCGCCGTGTGGTTCCTGGGAATCAAACTCAGGACCTCTGGAAGAACAGCCAATGCTCTTTACCTCTGAGCCATCTCTCCAGCCCCCCCTTTTTTTCTATCTACATTTCTATCCTTTCACGGGAGAAACTGAGAATGAAGATGACTTTGCTTTCAGACAGTGTAAGACCCAGCTGACTATTTTTCCCAGATCTCTTATCCATAAGTTTCAGCAAAGTCTAGGTTGTCTGGTTGAGGCCAGTTTAGGCAGTCACCTCTGACCCCTTTGTGTCCCTTTGGCCTGGACGTGTCCTGCCACTGCTGAACCCCTTCTGGGAATTCATCAGGCCAGCAGGGAATTCAGTGTTGACTCAAAGCCTAAGTTACTGTGACCTCTCCTCCAGATGGACTCATCCACCTCCTGCTTTCCTGGGGGTGTGTTTCCCTATCCAGGCATGTAAATGCAAACTTCTTAGCTCTGGGGCTCTGACTTTCACTTCTCGGCCTTTGGCCTTCTTGCTTGACTGATAAAGGAGCAGATGTTTGGTAAAGGACTTTTTGGTTCATTTGTCTGTTATAGTTCCTTTGACTCTATCTCTCTCTTTCTCTCTCTTGATAGAATTTTATGTAATGCACTTTCCTTTTGAAATTTTGTTATTTTTTAAACTTTGTCTTCTTATATTTTTATGTGTATGGGTGTATTATATTTTTATATGCATGTCTGTCTGCGTGTATGTCTGAGCACCTCTTGCCTTCCTGATGCCCAGGGAGTCCAGAAGAGGGCATTGGATCCTCTGGAACTGGAGTTACAGATGGTTGTTAACTGCCATGTGAGTGTTGGGAATCAAACTGAGATTCTCTGGAAGAGCAACCAGTGTTCCTAACTGCTGAGCCAAATCTCTCCAGCCCCAGACCTGAACTTTCTGTGTAAGAGTTGATGACCTTGAGCTTCAGATCCTCCTGCCTCCCCTAAATGCTAAGATTACAGACAAAGGCCTCTACAGCTCGTTTTCAGCGTTGGAGATTAAACCCCGGGCCTCAGTGCCTGCCAGGCAAGCACCCTACCTGAATCACAGCCAGTTCCTTTCTGCCTGCCTCAGATAAGGTTTCACTGTGTGGCCCTGACTAGCCTGGACCTTGCTCTATAAAACAGTGAGATAGTCCTCAAACTCTTCACAGTCCTGCTTCTGCCTCTGTAGTGCTGAGATTATAGGCCTAAACCACTGCTCTAAAGTCAAATTATAGGTATTGATAGCTTTAAGTCAAGTCATAGCTCAGCATAGAATAGGGCTAGGGTTTAAATGTATTCTGTGGGTATATATAACTCACAGAGCAGCCAGGCAGTGGTGGCACATGCCTTTAATATTAGTACTTGGAAGGCAGAGGTAGGCAGAGGTAGGTGAATTTGAGGCCAAGCTGGTCTACAAGAGTTAGTTCCAGGACAGGCTCCAAAAAGGTATAGAGAAACCTTGTCTCGAAAAACCAAAAAATAAAAAATAAAAATGTCAGTTAGGCAGTGGTAGCTGGTACAAGCCTTTCTTTCGTTCCAGCACTCAGGAGGCACAGGTAGATGGATCTCTGTGAGTTCGAGGCTAGCCTGGTCTACAGAGAGAGTTCCAGGACAGGCAGGGCTACTTAGAGAAACCCTGTCTCAAAAAACTGTAAAATAAAAAAAGAAAAGAAGACTGTAGCCAGGCATGGTGGTCTAGGTCTGCAATCTTGATTCTTGGGAGGCTCATGCAGGAAGAGTATTTGAAACCAGCCTGGTCTAGTGAGCTCCAGGTTAGTCAGGGCAACATAGTGACAATCTGTCTAAAAATAAATAATCAGGCTGGAACGATGGCTCAGCTTACTGTACTTGAATAGGACCTGATTTCACTTCCCAGCACCCATGTTGGGCAGCCCACAAGCAATTCTAGGGAAATCCAACGCACGGGCCAGACACATACACATACATACAGTTAAAAATAATAAAGTTAAATCAAAAACAAACAAAAAGAGAACACCTAAGTGACAGACCCAGCTCTAGGCACTAGAGATCCACAGGGTTAGACAGGAAATAAACAAACTGGCCTCTTCGGTCTGTTTTAGAAACAACCCTTAAATCACAGAGCAACACAGCGTGATAAGTAGGGGTCCGGAGGTCCGGAGTGGGGGGGGGGATGGGCCAAACACAGAGTCAAGGAATGAGCTGAGGGCGAGGTAGGTCAAGTGACAAAAGAATGCTGTGGGCAGAAGGGTGGGCATGTGGAAAGCTTGAGGGAAGCTGGCAGAAGCTTGGCATGTTTGCAGGAACCTAACTAAGGAGGTCCCTTGTGACTGGGATGTTTGGGGGTACACTGGCTGGGGTGGAATGCAAAGGAAAGGGAGGCTGGGAGGTAGGGCTAGGTATTGAGAGACGTGTAGATGGGGCACACAGAGAGATAGAGAAGGTACGGGGGGGGGGGGGTCAAGGGAAAGTGGAGAGGACAGAACCAGGCAAGCAGGCCCGAGGAAGGGGGGTGTCTTGTCAGCTGGAGGTCAGGGAGAACACAGAGCAGAGAGGCTCACAGGTAGATCTGAGTTTGGAAGATCACTCTATTACTGCCTTGGGGCTGGATTAGCAGGGTTCTGAAAGCTGACACCAAAGCAGAGGACAGAGCCCTGTAGCCTCTCCTTTCTGGGGGGCCCACTGTTCTACTGAACTCATCAGAAGGAAGGCCAGGCCACAAGAAGACGAGAGGGACGTGCAGGGGAGGGTTGGCACCTCACTCTCACGCTGATAAGAGACAGGTGACCTTGGCCCCTGTGGAGACTGGGAGCAGCGCAGCTGTTGTTCCTGGCAAGGGTGCAGGCATCCCACAGCTGTGGCAGCTCCTGGATACCAGGGTCACCAGGGTTTGGGGCCAAGGACATGTGAAAGGAGGGGCTGTTGGTGGGCGAGCAGAGACATCAAGGCATGGGAGAGGAAATCTTCGCAGGTCAGCTGGGGGCAATGTCCCACTAGGATCCAACTGTCCAGGAACAGCTGCACAGAAGCGGGAGGGGAAACTGACTGGGCAGTAGCAGGTGATGAAGTCCTCTCTCTGCAGAGTGTGGGAAAGAACTGGTGGTGGGCAGGAGAGGATGGGGGGCGGGGAGAAGGGGACAGGAGGACCTGAGGAGACCTTGGAGAAAAATATATCAAAGGTCCTGAGTCTTGCTTGAGGGACATGCTCATAACTGAAGGGAAGGCAGAAGCAGGAAAATTCCTAAAAATACCAGGCCACTCTGGTCTACATGATGACTTCCAGGACAGACAGGCCTATAGTGGAGATCCTGTCTCACTGTATGATAGCAAGCACAAAAAAGAAAAAGGAGGAGGAAGAGGAGAAAAGGCCTGAAAGTAAAACTCATTTGCACACACACACACACACACAGAAAGTAGAAGCAGGGGCACTTCTTGGGAGGTAGGGGATCAATGGGAGGGTGACAAGAGAGAGAGCAATTCCCGATCTCAAAATACATTATGTACATGAATGAAAATGGCATAATAAACCCCATTATTATGTATAATTAATATATGGTAATACACAACTTAAAGAAGAAAAGAAAGGGGGAAAAGAGACTGCAGGAGTCCTTATTCAAATGCAGCTAGAATTCCTCAGGGGAGGAAAAGCTGGGCCAGGAGCAGGGACCTAGGTGGAGAACCAGGTAATCTTTCTTTCATTCCCAGGACTTTCCCAAAGACAAGACTTCTAGGAGGCACTGCCTTCCCAGAACCCCTTCCAGAGCACCCTCCCCAAGTCTCCTCCCAGCACCCCCAATCCCCCCCCCCCCCGCCTTGTTTATTCACTACTATATGACAGTACCTTCTCAAAAGGGAAGCAAACAGAGACTTGGGGATTCCTAAGAGCCCTCGTGAAGCTCTGGTCCATCAGGGTGATGGGCAAGAAAAAGGGGTTTGTTTACCCAGGGTTGCCATTTCTGTTTATGCTCGCTTAGCTTTTAGTGGGCCTCAGGTTCCCTGAGATTTCACTTCCTGTGAACATATGGTCTTCACTGGAAGTGAGTCTTGTCCCAATGGCTGTAGGTGTGGCAAGATGGCCAGTGAATTCCCCTGTAATGCTACAGTCTCAGTGCCTCACCTGGAATCAGCTACCAAGTGGCCCAGAGGTCAGCTGTGGCCAGCCTTTCTTTCTGGGATCCTCCCAACTGAGAGGTACAGCTGAGTCCTGGTACTGGGGCCCAGAATATTCCTTTGGGAGCAGGCTTTTCTCTGTTGTCCCACATCCTCATCTTTGTACCAGCGGCCACAAACCCTCAAACGCCTGGGGCACAGAGATGGTGAAACAATTCTTTTCACCTTTTCCGGAAAAACCCCTTCATCTACCATGAATGGGTCTTTGTATGGCCCTGCGGAGCTGGCAACACTTCTATAGAGAGATGCCACCATGAGTGTTGTAGGCCCTGTTCCCCAGGCCTTGTCTCCCACAATCCAGAGTCCTGGTTTCAAGTGGGGTTTCTCTCTCACTCTCTTTCTTACTATAAGGGACCCAGCCCTTCTCTCTGAATCTTCCTCCTCCCTGGGGTCCTCAGCCTGGCCAGACCAATGACTCTAGCTAATAGATGTAACACCTTCCCTGGGAATCTCGTTTATTCACAGGGAACCTCGCCAGGACTTTGGTCCAGTTTGGGTAGTGATAGTAGCAGCTGACCCTTGAGGCCACCAGCCTTAAGTCAGCAGGGAGTTGGCAGGAGGGGGATGAGCTGGGAAAGCTGGCTGAGGCTTCGTGCCTCTTGGGTGACCCTACACTCATCCTGAGGCTCTCCTCCATGTCTGTTTGTCCGCAGTCCTGAGGTCATTGGGTGAAGAATATCCTGGAGTTCAACTTAAAGCAACAACCCCCACTACTCCTCATTCTTTTCCTGACTCCTGAGTTCGAAAGGATCCAGCCGGGTAGGGTCTCCCCCGAAGCCCTTGTTTGTACATACCAGGAGTTGCCCAAGCCCAAGGAGCCCTTCCTTCCCCCTCAGCTTTCCTCCCCCAGGGAGCAGACACTCCACATTCCAACGGAGGTAGAGTGTGCCTTTTCCTCTCTAAATGCTTGTTCTGACTTGATTTCCAAGATGCCTGATGCCCCACCCCCACATGACCCCCTTCTTTGCCCCCACCCAGCCTGCCGTCCTTCCTCAACCCTCCTGTGTTTTCTCACCTGTCTTTTCTCCACCTAGCAAGAGGAGGAGGGCTGCGGGGCTGGCTGGGGCCCAGCTGCTGCCCCCTGATCTCACTACATTCCTTTCAGGAAGCCTGAAGGCACCTTTCCCTCCTTAGAGTCCCTGGCTCTGGGATCCTTCTATCCAGTCGGTGAAAGGGCACCCCAGAGTCTGCTTTCCCATCGGTTGTTCCTGCTCCATTTTTTACCTTGCTTTCACTGCTCAGGTCTGAGTGACTTCTTTTTTATTTATTTACTTATTTAGTGTGTGCGTGTTTGTAGACCAGAGACAAAGGGACAACTTTCTAGAATTGATTCTGCCTTCTGCCTTCTGCCATGTGTGTCCCTAGGACTAAAGTCAGGTTGTCTGGTTTGGGGGCAAGTGCCCTTACCTGCCCAGCTATCTTTCTGGCCCAAACTCAAATTAGTGATCCCCAAGGGACCTTAGACCTGCCTGTGGCTGTGGTCATTCCCTGAGTCTGTTCTACTCCTCCCCTAGAAAATTTCAGGATGTTCTCTTTCACCTTCTGCAGACTCTGCCTTTCAACAGACACCTTGCCTTCCCAACTCCAGACAAAACTGCAGGCAGCTAAAGACTGCTGAGGAAGGGAAAGAATTAGTTGTTCCCAGGGATGAGCCTTATAGCTGGCTATTCAATATCAAGTGGTCAGTTCTGAAATCATATACATATGAGCAATGCTAAACAAACTAACAGCAATAATAACAATTAAAGAAAAAAGAGGCCAGGAATTGGAGAGAGCTGGGAGGAAGCATGGAAGTAAAAGGATGAAATTATGTAATTTTATTTTGATTTTAAAAAATAAATAAGTTCAATGGTGGTGGCAAACTCCAATTCCTTTATTCCCAGCACTCACGAGGCAGAGGCAGGCAGATCTCTGAGTTTGAGGCCAACTTGGTCTACAGAGTGAGTTCCAGGACAGACAGGGCTACACAGAGAAACTCTGTCTCAAAAACAAAGAAACAAACAAAAACAAAACAAAACACCAAAAACAGAAAAGAAAACAAAACGAAAAGAAAAAAGAAAGGCATGAATTACTGTTTCACCGTGGTCCTGGCCCAGGCCCTTGACTCATTCACATTCATGGCCTCTGCTGTTTTCAGTGATCAGATAGTGTCACAGGCCTCACATGCAGTCACTTGATGAGGTGGCCAAAAGGCTCAGGGCAAGTGACTTACACAATGTGTCTGTCCTTCCATGGAAGACTCACAACGAGCTAAACTCCATCCACCCCTCCCACAACCATACTGGAAACATTCATTGGTTCTATGGCTTTCATTCTTTTTTCTTCCCTTTGCTTTTATTTCGATAGTATCTGGTATAACCCAAGCTGGCCTCAAGTGTGATATGTAGTTGAGGATGCTGGTCTTGAACTCATGATCCTCCTGCCTTCATCTCTCACGTGCTAGTACTGGGATTATATCTGGCTTTTTTCCTCTTCATTTTTCCTAAGGTAGGATATCATTATGCAGCACTAATGTGGAATTTACTGTGCAGCCCAAGCTAGTCTCAAATTCCATGCCCTCCCCCTTGTGCAGATGGAATCTGGCTTCAATTTCACAGCCCTTCTGCCACTCAGCTCCTTGTCTCTTTGTCACCTCAGAAAAGCTGAGGTGACCCGGTGGTGGTGGCACACGCCTTTGAGCCAGCACTTGGAGGCAGAGGCTGGTGGATCTCTGTGAGTTTGAAGCCAGCCTGCTCTATGGAGTGAGTTTCAGGATAACCAAGGCTACACAGAGAAACCCTGTTTCCCTGTCTGGGGACGGGGGTGGTGAGGTGGGAAGCTGAGGGGGTGGGGATGGAAAGATGGCTCAGTGGTTAAACTGTGAAACTGCTCTTGCAGCAGTGCAAGTTCAGTTCCTGACACCCACATCTGGTAGAAGTCCAGCTTGAGAGGGGACCAGGGGCACCTGCACTCAGGTGTGCATATGCCTCCATAATTAGAAAAACAGGGGTTGGAGAGATGACCTGTGGTTAGGGGCCCTGCTACTTTTCCAGAGGACCTGGATTGGACTACCAGCACCCACATGGTTTCTCACAACTGTCTGTAACTTCATCTCCAGGAGATCCAACATGCTCCTCTGGCTTCTTCAGGAACCAGGCATGCATTTAGTGCACAGACATACATGTAGGCAAACACACACAAATTTAAAAGAGATAACAAAACAAAACTTGGAGAAGAGTGATTGGAAAAGACGCCTGGCAACATTATCCACGCCTGGTGTTACCACTGTGTTCATGTGCATGTACATGTACGCATGTCCACATAAACCTCTGCTTCTATCACAACACACAGATAAATAGAGACACACAGAGAGCTGAAGGGAGCCATGTATGGTAGCATGTGGCTATAGTCCCAAGAGAGCTCAGGGATTCTAGCTCAGGCAGGCCAGCAGAGAGAGAGACCCTATATGGGGAGTCAGGTGGGGATGGGCAGGCAAGGACAATCACCACAAAAACAGATGTCTGAAGGAGTCCTTCTCATTCAACTCATAAATGCTGGAGAAGTGAGATGGCCAGAAGCCCTCCCTGTCCCTGTCAGCACACAGCCTACAGCAAAGGCTGTCTTTTACTTGAGACCCACATTTTTTCAGTGTTCCAAAGGCGTAGACCAGCCGGAAGAGTACAAGTGCACAGCTCTTCTCTGGTTCTGGTATTCCCAGAGGGGGGCTCAGGCTTATGAAAGAAACAGGCCTAGGTCTCAGGCCAGCTCTAAGAAGAAGAGGAGGAGAATTTCTGCCTAAATTTAGGAGCATCTGGGTGAATCTAGTCTATTTGGCTAAGTCTAGACTTAATCTGGTGTTTAGTCTAATGCTCAAGGCTACAGGTCCAGTATTTTGACCTTGAGGGAACTGCCTTATCCTTTAGCCAGCAGAGAGGAGGATGTGATGAAGGAGGGTCCTTGGACACTGTGTTCACCGGGAGAATAATAACTTTTATTTCTTCAATCCGTATTTATCCTTGCTGTGTGTTCCTGCTCTATAAGAACTTGATGCTTCTAGGGAGGCCAGGTATGGCTGCAATGGCTCAGCTGATTGATAAGTTTGTGCCACTCATGTGGTTGGAGCTGGAGAGATGGTTCAGTGGTTAAGAGCATTGGCTGCTCTTCCAGAGGACCCAGGTTTGATCCCCAGGCTCACACAGGCGATTAACAATCACCTGTAACTCCAGATGCCTTGGTGCACATGCTCACACAGTACACAAACATATATGCAGGCAAAATGCTATACATATAAGTAAAAGTAAATAAATCTAGCCAGGCAGTGGTGGTGCATGCCTTTAATCCCAGCATTTAGGAGAAGGAAGGCAGATCTCTTTGAGTTCCAGGACAGTCAGGGTTGTTACAAAAAAAGACAAAACAGCCAGGCGATGGTGGCACACGCCGCCTTTAATCCCAGCATTTGGGAAGCAGAGGCAGGCGGATCTCTGTGAGTTCGAGACCAGCCTGGTCTACAAGAGCTATTTCCAGGACCGGAACCAAAACTACAGAGAAACCCTGTCTCAAAAAA
>NW_026067915.1:9106636-9114421 GCF_014885135.2 Alexandromys fortis | reverse complement strand
TTTTTTTTTTTTTTTTTTAAGATTTTATTAATTTATTATATATACAACATTCTGCCTCCATGTTTACCCATATGCCAGAAGAGGGCGCCAGATCTCATTACAGATGGTTGTGAGCCACCATGTGGTTGCTGGGAATTGAACTCAGGATCTCTGGAAGAGCAGCCAGTGCTCTTAACTACTGAGCCATCTCTCCAGCCCCCTTTTGTTTGTTTTTTCAAGACAGGGTTTCTCTGTAGCTTTGGAGCCTGTCCTGGAACTAGCTCTTGTAGACCAGGCTGGCCTCGAACTCACAGAGATCCGCCTGCCTCTGCCTCCCGAGCACTGGGATTAAAGTCGTGCGCCACCACTGCCTGGCGCATGAGAACTTTTTTTTTTTCTGAATTTCTATGAGAACTTTTTTAAGACAGTTTGAGCTACACATGAGTTTCAGGGTAGCCTGGGCTATAGAGTCCCCAAAAAAAAAAAAAAAGAAAAAAAGAAAGAAAGAAAAAAGAAAAGGAAAGAAAGAAAAGAGAAGAAAAGAAAAGAAAGGGACCAGTGAAAATGCAGTATCTTAGAAGAGAAGAAAGAATGGGCTGCTGGGCAGTCTGGGCGGGGGATGGGGAGGGGGACACGACTCTAAAACTCATCGGCTGGCAGTTGATCTTGGATAAACTTATCAGCCCTTACTTTCTGCCAGAGGTGCAGGACAATTTGCCTTCTGTTAAGTCTAAACTAAAAGGACCCTTCTCTTGCTTTGACTTGGCTGGACGGCTTTGCCAGCCCACTGTCCCAGGCACGCTTGCAGGCCTGGCATCTGAGTCACTACTCTTCCCTTGGTCAGTCCTGGACTCTGGACTAAAGGAAGAATCAGCCACAGGAGCTGGTCTTTCCTTTCGTAAGATGAGTCTGAGGACAGACATTGGCACTTGGTGCCTCAGGAACGTGCCAGAATAAAACGCCTTGGAATCCTAAAATTAGAGGAATGAGCATTTGTTCCATGGAGGTGTTTACTGGATTTGGTCTAGCTAGAACGAAGGTCTTAGCTTTAATAAATCATGTCAGTCCCAAGCAAACATGGGACATTTGACTTGCACAGGCCTAACACAGGGCTTAGAGCTTGGGCTGACTGCCAACCAGGAGGTAAGGCAGGCAGGACCAACTCAGTTTCCTCCTTCCAAATAGAAGTTGAGCTTTTGCTCTTTTTGATTTTGTTTATTTAGACAGAGTTTCATATAACCCAGGCTCCCCTCAAACTTGCTATGTAGCCAATGTTGAATTAAAAAAATAATTTGTTTATTTGTATTTTATGCACATTGGTGTTTTGTCTGCATGTATGTCTGTGTGAGGGTGTTGGAACCCCGGGAATATGAGTTCCAGACAGTTGTGAGCTGCCACATGGGACCTCTGGAAGAGCAGCCAGTGCTCTAAACTGCTGAGCCATCTCATGTTAGATTTTTAACTTCTGATCTTCCTGCCTTTATTTTAATTTTGAGGCAGACGCTTGCTAGTTATACCTCAAAATTGAACCCCTACTATATACAGCTGTATAGTTATTAAATGATAGTTGGTGCCATGCTAGGCAAAGCAAATTGTGAAGGGCTCACATTTAAGTGGAAGAAACAAATCTTACACAACTGCCTTCCCTTTCCTGGGTACTCTTGGGAGGAAGGAATAGTGAGCTAAGGGTTTAGGGGTGCTGATGGCAGACTACCAGTGTGAAGAGCCTCTATCTCAGTCTTTCTGACTGGCTAGAAGCAGCCATGTTACCGATTTGGGACGGCCCTCCCTAGTGGAGTTCCATCGTGCAGAACTGGTGCAGTTCCTCAGTGGGAGAAACGCTTTTACTATCAGAGCTGAGGGAAGTAAGTAGGACTTAACTTTCTAGCCCATCCCACATTAAGGACCATGAAAAGAACGGTTCATCTTTATCTTCACTTTAGTGTGAGCACTAGTGATGGCCGGAAAGGCCCAAAGGGTAGTGTTACCTCCAGCCAGAACAGGCTTCCTGTTTTCTGGGTCCTAAGCAAACATGGCATTTTTGAAGAAACCTCAACTTCAAACAAAAATGAAGAAAGACAGCAATGATGCCCAGAGTATAAGGCTGCTCTGGGCTGAGGGGAAACATAGGTGGGATGTGCCAAGCCTAAAAGATGGGCAGAGGGAATGGGAAATATCAGGACCATTGTGGGGCCCTAGCATTCCAACTGAGTCCCAAATTTCAGGAGGTAGGGAGTGGAAAGATGTGGTTGTGAGGACTGTAGTCAAACACTGATCTTGTTTCTAGGACTAGGAAGGAACTTACCCCTAGACACTTTCTAGTCAGGGAGAGCACATCCCTTGACCATAGTGCTAGGTTTGCTTGGGCATGGAACACTGTGATCCGTGCAAAAGCAATGCAAAAAAAAGAAGGGGAACTACTTGGGATCCACGTATTTTCAGTAAGGTTGGAAAAGCTCCTTCAGCTTCTTTGCAAACAGCAGTACCCCAGAGGTGTCCTTGAGACTATATACACTGCCTTTTTAAAATTATATCTTATTTATTTTGAGTCTGAGTTTCTCTGCATAATCCTGGCTGTCCTGGAACTCACTCTGTAGACCAGGTTGGCCTCAAACTCAGAGATCTGCCTGCCTCTGCCTCCTGAGTGCTGGGATTAAAGGCGTGCGCCACCATCACCTGGCTTTTTATATCTTATTTATTTATTTACTGTGTGTGCATTTATGTGTTTGGAGTCAGAGGATAAGATGCATGTGGGTCCTAGGGCTCAAACTTAGATCACCAGGCTTTGTGAAAAATGACGCTACTGCCTAAGTCACCTCTCAGCCCCCTGATTAGTTTTAGAGACAAGGTAGTACTCTGTAGCCCAAGCTGGCCTGGAAACTCTTTAGGTAGCCTGGAATGACTTTAAATTTGCAGCAACCTTCACGCCTCAGCTTTCGGTGTGCTGAGATTACAGATGTGCCCCCACATTAGCCTGCTGAGATTACAGATGTGCCCCCACATTAGCCTTTTTAAAATAGTATAATCTTAGTCGGAATTTGAGAAGCCATTAACTCTTCAGTTTAACATCTAAGGGAAGACTCTCCTGGATTTTAGTTCCTTTTTCTGTTCTAGCCTCTATGAGCTAGTCACTTAAGTATTGAGAATTACAAACAGGTATTTAAGGTAGCACATTCCTTCCTGGTTTTTCTGAAAATTGTTTCTCCTAGGCATTTCTGAAGAGGAGACCTGCCTGGCATTTAGGCAGGAACCCCAGGCAAAGTAGCCGCCAGGTCTGTATTCAGAGTGTGCTTGCTGATAACAGCGTGTGTCTGGAACTCCAGCCTGGCCATAGGCCAGGGATGAATGGATTCATTCTAGCAGTATGGGGAAGGATGGGAGCAGAGCCCACCACTTTACATTTCCACAGCCGTCGTCCACTGTCGGGCTTAGTAACTTGTTAAGTCTCCAGGCTCTGGAGTTTGGGCCCTCTGGGAAGTCCCGGGAGTTAAGTTACTTTAGGACCCTCCATAAAGGGAGGCCAGATTCTAGCAGTAACCACCCATCTAAAGAATGTGGGCCACCGGGGGTGAGTGACCTGTGCTAGCGGGTCAGAACTATTTTGAGCGCCAGAGGAGGCATTGCATTTTAGCTTTCCAAGGAGGGGGAGGGGAGGCCTGTTGTATGCCAAGCACTAAAAAATGGGTTACCTTCCTGCCCACCCACCCGGATCTGACCCTAGCGTCTCCATTCACGTTAAGAGTAGGGTAACAAGGCCTCTTCCTTTGCAATTCGGAGGGCGCTTCCTGAGTGTTTGAATGGCTTAAATACCTCTCGATTTTTGCTCGAAGAAAATTAGGGGCAGCTGACTGGTGGCCTGCTGTGGCCGGACCGGTTCGCCGGCCTGTCCAGACCTCGTTTATTCTTTAGAAGTTGGGAAGGGTGCCCCTCCCCCACTCCAGCTACCAAGGGCTTCCAGCAACCCGGACTGGCTAAGGCGTGTCCCGGGACCCACTCGCGACATCGGGGACGGGGCCTCTCCATTGGGGCGTGGCTTTTGGGGCGGGGGCGTAACGGGCCAATGGGCAGAGAGGTGCGGGACGGGGCGGGGCCTGTACGCGGGTGCGGCGCGCTGCGGGGCGAGCGACGCAGGCAGAAGCGGGCCGCGCGCTGAAGGCCAGTCGGCGCCGCTGCGAGCCGGCCGCGGGATTGGCTGCGGCACTCGCGTGTCAGGCGGTTGCTAGGCTCCGGCCGCGCGCCCCGCCCTCGCGCTCGGCGCCCTCTCACCGCTCGGTACGTGATCGCGCGGAGGCTGCGGCGCGGCGCTCGCGCTCCTGGAGCTCGGGGGTGGCAGCGGCGGCAGCTTCGCGCGGAGTCCCCGGGGAGTGGCGGTGGTGTCCCTGGGCCCGGAGGAGCGAACACCTGCCGCGGCCCGCCCGTGGCGCCGGGTGAGTGCGCCGCCCGTCCCCGCCACCGTGTGCCTGCCTGCTGGGGCCGTGATCACCGCTGCCGCCAGCCGAGCTTTCCGCTGAACACCTGCTGCTGCTCCCTTTCGGCCCGGGGCGGGGACACGGCCACGGACGTCCTTGCGGGTGAGGAGGCGGCGCCGCCCCTCGGCTCCCTGTCCGGTGGATGAAGGCTCGGAGCGTTGGGCGAGGAGGCCGGAGCTGCGCGCCGCGGCGACGGGCCAGGCCTCAGACCCGGCCCGCGCTCCCGGGAACGCGGGGCCTGCGCATCGGCCGCGGGTGTGTGCGGCCTGCGGGCTGCCTCCGGGTTTCCAGGGGGGGTCGCGGCCCAGTTAGGCGGCATCTCTGCTGTGGGGCTCCTGCCAGAGGCTGGGAAGGGCGCCGCCCCCGCCTCTTGCTTTGAGCTGCTCGGCGTCTTGGGGTTCTTTCCTCCCCCTCAGTTGCACTTCTTTGGAAGCTTCTTTTACTACCTTTGCAGTGGGTATTTGGAAGACCAGGTTCATTTGCGAGCATATTTCGAAAATGTTCCCAGAGGAAACACCGGGTCGCCTCAGAGTCCTTTTGCTATGATTCCAAGTTAATTTATTGACAAACTCAACGGGCAATTAAAAATGCATCTTTCAATCTCGGCAATTTGAGAAGCTTTTGTTAAGTTGAATGACATCAGGATTAGTTTTCATGGTGATGACGAAGTTTTTGACTGGTCTGCCTAGTCTGGGGCAGACTCTTTATAGCCTAGAGGGCTAACTTAAGAGTCCAGCCTGCTGTTTCCCTAAATAAGCAAGTAGAAGTAGTTCCTGGCGTGGAAGCCAGACTCGTGAAGTGAGGGGTGGTGTTTATAGGACATAACTCCAGATAGAGTTGGGTGTGCTTCCAGATGTTCTGCAGAGTGATGGAAATGGGACGTTGCATTTATATCAGCTTATATCATGCTTAATGGTCAGAAACATACATTTAGAATGTTCCAGTTCTAAAAAAGAACTGAAGCAGTAACGGATTGTGGAGGCGTACAGATCGATGGTTTGAATATGAAGAATTGAAGTTCTTTCTGCCTTGATGTCAAGGACATGGCCTGCATGCTTAAAGGACATAGGGGCTGTTGGAGAAATCAGATTTCCCCAGGGAGTTAGTAGCAAGGCCTGTGGGATCCTGTGTGAAGGTAGGCGTGAGTAGCACTATGCAGGCAGGCACCGGGTGCAAACATGAAATGTGCCTCTGTTGACAACCTCAGCGGACAAGTCCTCACTGTTCTTAAAAACAAAACAAAAACTGGGCAAAATGCATTCATTTAGCAAATGTGTGGCTTTACTACCTGCCAACTTCTGGGTAGGCTTTGGGGACCCGTGTATGTAATGCATCTTGTTTTGTCCTTAAGGATGTATTTTGGGATTCAGTGAGTGGGAATTGTAACCCATGATTAGTAGCTGCTGCCTATAGAATGTGCTTCCAAGATAACCTGAAGAGAGAATTCCTGAACCATTACATTCAGGGCCAGCACTGAATTAGCTGGGGGACATAAATAAAGGTTTGTTCACCCGGAGCTACATGTACATGAGTGTCTAAAATAGTACCTGGGAGTCTTCCAGCTAGACAGGTGGGAGCTCAAGGCCTTCTTTGCACATAGGAGCTCCAACTTTATAGGGTACAGGAGCCTGGGAATACTTTTTATCGTTTGAGTGGCACAGTCTAGGCCTGTGTTTAGAAAGATGTTGGTGTCACTTAGGGAGTGGCAGAAAGAGATGTCAGGACCTCTGGTAGTGAAGTCAGCCAGCATAGAGGAGGAAGGAAGAGCCATTTGAGAGGGAATGGCTAGTCTAATGGGAGAGACAGCCTGGGTTCAGAAATGTGCAGGCCAGAAGTCTGACCAAGGATCTAAAACCGCCTCTGGGGGGTAGGCTCAGTTGTAGATCTCCAAACCTTTTGCTGTTTGTTGAGACAGGGTCTCCTGAAGCCCATGCTGGTGTAAACCTATTATGTAGTGAGGCTAGCATTGAACTGCTGAGCTTTCTGCCTCTACCCCGGAAGTTCAGGGAGAAGGCCTGAGCCACCATCCTCACCTTTCAAACTCCTGACTCCTGAATAGGTGACTGACAGATTTGCTGGTCTGTTAGGTATTAAGAATGGTGGGTTTGAAGGAATTAGAGGGGGTTGACTTTGACTGGAAAGGAGAGATCTAGCATTTGATTGTTAAAAAACTTGTAGCTTGGTGGAGTGTGTAACTGTAAATCCTAGAATTCGAGGAGTCTGAGATAAGAGAAGACCCTAGGATTGGGAGTTCCAGGGCAGCCTGGACTGTGTTGTGAGACCCTGTCTCACATACCTGCCCTCTCCTACTTGAACATGGAACATTGTATTTTCTTTTTAACCCCTGAGACAGGGTGTCACTGTGTTAGCCCTGGCTGTCCTGCAACTCTGTTCTGTAGAATAGGCTGATCTTGAACTCAGATCTTTCCCTCTGTTTCCTTAGTGTTGGAGTTAAAGGCTCAGCCATCATGCGTAGCATGTTCAGTCTTTTACCTTACAGATGGAGGTAGTTTTTCCCACATCCTGGGTCAGTGATGAGATAGACTTGCATTTCTGGTTTGTGTGCATTATTCTGAGACTTAGGAGAAGAATTTCAAAAACTTCTGTGTGTGGCTTAGCACACATTTATGTGAGTGCACTTACACATATGGAGACCAGAGGAGATTCTCTCTGTTATTACTCTCCACTTTATTTATTTGGTTTTTCGAGACAGGGTTTCTCTGTGGTTTTGGAGCCTGTCCTGGAACTCACTCTGTAGACCAGGCTGGTCTCGAACTCACAGAGATCCGCCTGCCTCTGCCTCCCAAATGCTGGGATTAAAGGCGTGCTCCACCACCGCCCGGCTTCTTATTAACTCATAACTTACATTAGCCCATTATTCTTATCTGTGTTAGCCACATGGCTCAGTACCTTTTTCAGTGGCGTAGTCACATCTTGCTTCTTCTCTGTCTGGACAGGACTGCAGAGGGAGCTTCCCTCTTCCCAGAATTCTCCTGTTCTCACTGACCTGTCTCTACTTCCTGTCTGGTTGTCCCACCAATACTTCCTGCCTGGCTACTGGCCAATCAGTGTTTATTTAAAACATAATTGACAGAATGTAGACAATTGTCCATTAAATACTCAGTTGTTTTTGCTTTTCATTGTGGTTATTGGTGCTTTGATATCCCTATGTTGCCCAAGGTGGTCCAGAACTCTTTGTGTAGCTCAGGATAACATTGAACTTGTGACATGTGGCATACTTCATGGTTATGAGTGCTGGGATTAAAAACATGCCCAACATGAATTTTTTTTAAATAATGTTTTTATTTTTTTCTTTAAAGGTTCTTTTTCTAATTTT
>NW_026067915.1:9097017-9106379 GCF_014885135.2 Alexandromys fortis | reverse complement strand
TTTTGCCTGCATGTATACCTGTGATGGTGTTAGATCTTGGAGTTATAGACAGTTGTTAGCTGCCATGTGGGTGCTGGGAATTGAACCTGGGTCCTCTGGAAGAGCAGTCAGTACTCTTAACCACTGAGCCATCTCTCCAGCCCCTGAAAAAAAATTTTTTTTTGTTTTTTATTTTTTTTTATTTTATTTTATTTTTATTTTTATGTTTTTTGTTTTTTGTTTTTCAAGACAGGGTTTCTCTGTAGCTTTGGTGCCTGTCCTGGAACTAGCTCTTGTAGACCAGGCTGGTCTCGAACTCACAGAGATCCGCCTGCCTCTGCCTCCCGAGTGCTGGGATTAAAGGCGTGCGCCACCACCGCCCGGCTCCCTGAAAAATTTTTCATTGTATTTATTTTGTATTCAAGTACATACGTTCGTGCGTGTATGTTTGTTCCTTCGAGTGCCATGGTGCGTTTGTGGAGGTTAAAAGAAAACTTGTGGGAGTTTTTCTTTCCATCATGTGGTCCTGGTCAGACTCGGAGGCAAACATTTTCACCTGTGAGACTGCCTTGCTGGCCCTGTGTATCATCTTTCTCTCTGAGAGTCTTGCTATCTAACTTAGGCTTCCCTCAAATCTCTGATCCTTCTGCCTCAGCTTCTCAGATGCTGGTGTTAACAGGTATGTACTGCCATACTTGGCTAGAATCAGTATTTAAACCCAGGCTGAATGTTTGACTGACTATCCATCTGCATTTGTTTTATATTATACTGGTAAGGGGGGCTCCGTTGAGTCTTCTCTGGTGTATAGCAAGCCGGGGTTCTAGTGGTGGATGTAAGAGGTAATACTGGAGAGGTGATGGGGCCTCCCGTTGAACTTGAGGAGTACGTGAGCAGCCATCTCAGGGTCCAGGTCTTTGTTGAGATAAGGTCTCACTGTCGCCCAGGTTAACCTTGAACTTGCTGTATAGTCCAAGACTTTCAGTTTTTGTTCTTCCAGTCTCCATCTCTCAGATGCTGAGATTATAGGCATATAATAGAAATAAACTTTTTCTTTTGGAGGGTGGTCGAGACAGCATCTTACTATGTATCTTTTGTTGGCCTGGAGCTTACATGCTGGTCTCCAACTCAGAGATGATCTCATCTCTGTCCCCATCCCCCTTGCTGGAATTAAAGATGTTTGCCACCGGATTCAGCCTTCGGAAATAAAATCTTGTTGGAGGAAGCTGGAAAGATAGCTTAGTGGTTAAAGGCACCTATTATTCTTTGGAGGACCCTGATTGCATTTCCAGCACCCACATGGTGGCTAACAATCCTGAAACTGGAGTTACAGACAGGATCCAACACCCTTTTCTGGCCTTTCTGGACACTAGGTATACACATGGTATATTCAAACAAAATTCCCATACACATGAAATAAAAATAATTTGAAAGCACCATTCTTGGACCGAAGTTCAGTTCCCAGTACCCATGTGTAGCAGCTCCTGTCTGTAACTTCAGCTCTAGGGAGTTACAGTTTACTATCTTCTGTAGGTACCTATCTGCATTTGTAGACACAGATACGTAATTTAAAAAAAAAAATCTTGGCTGGGTGTGGTGTTGCATACCTTTAATCTCAGAGCCTGGTCTACATAGAGAGTTCCAGGCTACACCATGAGACCCTGTCTTTAAACACAACCTTACTGCTTTTCAAGTTCTATGCTAGTTGTTCTGGCACCATATTGAAGAAAGCCAAGGGCTTAGGCCCTAGGACCTGGTTGGGGAACAAACTTCAGCTGGACCTTCAAGAAGTCTTAGTTTGGTGAAAGCAGTAGCAGGAAGGTCAGTGTCTGTGGTAGAAAATGTAAGTAGAGACAAAAGACTTGACAGTCATTGGGGGGTTCTGGAAGGTTGGGTTGGATCCAGAATGCTTGCATAGAGGAACTTAGAGGAATTAGAAGCCCTGAATGTCTTGGCGTACAGCTGTGATGGGGTCAATTTCTGCTTTTTTTTTTTTTGTTTTTTGAGACAGGGTTTCACTGTGTTGCTCTGGCTGTAGGCCAGACTGGCCTTGAACTCCAATCCTGGTTAGAGAGATGACTCAGCAGTTAAGAGCATTGGCTGGTTTTCTAGAGGTCCAGAGTTCAATTCCCAGCACCCATATGGGCCGTTCACAACTGTCTATAACTGTAGTCCTATGGGATCTGATGCCTTCTTCTGGTATGCAGATGTACATGCAGACAAAACATCCATATGTGTAAGTAAATCTTTATAAAAAGAAGCCATTGCTTTGGTTCTATGGGGAGAGAGTGGACGTGAACCAAGTCAGCAGTGAGGAGTGAGGTGGAGAGAAACAGGGTTTAAGACAGACCTCTTGTGAATGTATGGGACCTGTTGAGTGGAAAGGTCAGGAAGTGACTGACCAAGCAGAGACTTGGAATACAAAAGTGATCACTTTGGCCACGAAGAACACTTGTGTTTTGATAACGGGAAGGATGGACAAGGAAGCTAACTAACTAGTTGGGCATACTAGGCAAGGACTTAAGGACTTTACCACTGAACTGCATCTCCAAACATGTAACGGCCACTCATCCCTCAGTTTTTTTTTTTTTTTTTTTTTGAGACAAAATTTTTTTTTTCTTTTTCCCCCAAGACAAGGTTTCTCTGTGTAGCTCTGGTTGTCCTGGAATTAGCTCTTTAGAGCAGACTGACTTTAAACTCACGGAGCTCTGCCTACGTCTGCCTTCCAAGTACTGGGATTAAAGGTGTGCATTACCACCACTGCCCTGTGAGACAAAATTTTGTTAGTTCAAGCTGACTTTAAATTTGTAACTCCTACGTCAGCTTCCAGAGCACTGGAATTATGGGTATGTATCATCATGACTGATTTCCATAACTTTTTTTCTCTCCCTCTGGATAGGTCTCTCTTGTATAGCTCAGGTTAGCCTGGTACTCACTCTGTAGGCATGCCCGGACTCTTGATCCTCCTTCCTTTACCCGCTCAGTTCAGTTCTATAATATGTAGTTCTATAGCCTCCTTTACACACACACACACACACACACACACACACACACACACACACACACGGCTTTTTGAGATAGTTTCCCTGGAACTCACTCTACAGACAGGCTGGCCTTGAACTCAGAGATCTGCCTGCCTCTGCCTCCTGAGTACCGGGATCAGTGGTCTACTGCTACCCAGCTTCTACAGCTTTCTTGATGAAGGGTACAGATAACATAGTGGAATGGCAAGTAGCAACTGGCCCATTTTATGGAAGGTTAAAAAAAAAAACCTGAGGACTTAGCTGGGCATAATGGTGCATGCCTGTAATCTTAGCACTTTCTGTACTGGGAGACTGGGAAATTCCAGTTCAGTTTGGGTTACATATATGATGAGTGAGACTGCTTTACAGGAGATACAAAGGGGAGAAGTATTGATAATAAGAGCAAGGCCTAGCCTAGATAGGATGTCAGTTATGAGAACTAGACTTAAGTAGTTGCAGATTGTGATTGCACAGGTTATAAACCTCCAGAGTGTCAGAGAAAATAAGAGACTTTGTATTAGCATCAAAGAACAAGAGAACTTGAGAGTATTGAACCTCAGAGGACCTTGAAGTGGGAATTAATGCAGGTAGGGTGTGGTTGAAAGTGTGCTCTGTGTTGGTCCACGTTTTCCCCACCTTTTCACCTCTTTCCACTTAAGAACATTTCTGTATTTTTTTTTTTTATTTATTATGCATACAGTATTTTGTCTGTGTGTATGCCTGCAGGCCAGAAGAGGGCACCAGACCCCATTACAGATGGTTGTGAGCCACCATGTGGTTGCTGGGAGTTGAACTCAGGCCCTTTGGAAGAACAGGCAATGCTCTTAACCTCTGAGCCATCTCTCCAGCCCCCATTTCTGTATCTTTGCAATCATTTTTGAGCCTTTTTTTGAGACAGTTTTTCTATGTAGGCCTTGCTGTCCTGCAGCTTTCTTTTTTTTTTGTTGTTGTTTTGTTTTTTGAAACAGGGTTTCACTTTGTAGCCCTGGCTGTCCTGGAACTCATTCATTCTGTAGACTGGCCTGGCCTTGAACTCTTGAGATCTGCCTGCTTCTTGCCTCCCAAGTGTGGGATCAAAGGTGTGTGCCCACCAGTATGCCCAGCTCTTATTATCCTTTCACTCCTCCTGTTACATTGTCAACACTACAGGCTGGAAGTAAGGAGATGGTCCTGCTAGTTAACTTGGTCATTTCATACTGGGTCCCCCTAAGCCCATACTTTAGGGTATTCAGTCTTCCTAGGTTGGGTGTGATGGAACTGCAATTCCTGCTCTCGGACTGATACTGCAGCTAGAGGTAGCCTGTGCTCCCTAGTGAGGCACTATCTCGAAATGTAGACAGCCTTCCACGGAATTGAAAGCCAACCAGTAAAGATCCCCAAGCAGCCAATGGAACAAAGCAAGCAGTACTCCTCAGGGTCACAGACTTGCCCTGCCTCTTGACCATCCATCTCTCTTTACTCTGATCACTACTGATACTGCTCAAATAGCAGTTTCTATAAATAGAGATTTAGAGTAGTTTACAAAATTGAGCTAGCTAGAGGGCTTAATTTAGCTTTAATGAATAGTGTTTCCTATTTTTCTAGTGCTTGGGTTTGATAACTAAGCAGGTTTTTTTTTTTTTTTTTTTTTTTTTTTTTTTTGTTTTTGGGTTTGATAACTAAGCGGGTTTTTTTTTTTTTTTTTTTTTTTTTTTGATTTGGGCCTTGGGTAGAGATATGGATAGGCTGCAGTGGCACAAGCTTATGAACTATAGAGAGCAAAGATGGCAAATTTATTCTGTGAAGTAAATTTCTACAAAATTTGGGCAATCTAGTGCCTTCATTTGGCTCATATTTTCTTTTATTTGTTTTTTGTTTGAGACAGTGTCTCATTCTATCTCTGGCTGATCTGGATCTCACTATGAAGGCCTGACTTCCCTGCCTTTGCTTTTTCAGTGCTGGGATGATAGGCATGTGCTAATATGCCTGGTATTTTGACTTAAATTTTTATGCATATGTATGCATATGTGTGTGTTTTTTTAAATGATTTATTTATTTTTATGAGCTTTGGTGTTTTGCCTACATGTGTGTGTGTGTGAGGGAGGTCTCCTGGAACTGAAGTTCCAGACGGTTGTGAGCTGCTGTGTGGATGCTGGAAATTGAACCAGAGTCCTCTGGAAGAGTAATCAGCCAGTGCTCTTTTTTTTATACCTTATAAACTTTATTTAAAATTACACCAAAGGGACAAAGCAATAAAAAATTTTTTTTTTATTTTTACTTAAAAATTTCCATCTCCTTCCCTCCTCCCATTTCCCTCTCCCTTCCCCCATCCTCAGCCAGTGCTCTTAACCCGAGGCATCACTCCAGCCTCTATGTGTGTATATTTTTTAAAATGTGTATGTGGATGATGTGTGTTTTTGGGGGCGTGCATGCATGTGTCATGACACATGTGTAGGCCAGAGGATAACTTTGTGGAGTTAATTTCCTCTTCTGCAGATACCCTATCACAGATTTATATTTTTACCTCAGATACATATACACATAAATATATATGCATGCCTGCCTGCCTGCCTGCCTGCCAGGGTCTTATAGCCCAGGCTGGCCTCAAACTCACTGTTGGGAATCAAACTTGCTAAAATAACAGGTGACCTTCAACTTCTGATCCTCTTGCTTGTACCTCCCGTGTGCTAAGATCACTGGTGTGCACCACTACCTCAGGCCATAAGTTTTGGGGATCAAATCCTGGGGCTCATACATATTCAGTAAGCACTCAGCAAACAGCTATATTTCCAGCCTGGACAGAATTAATACTTCAAGAAACAATAGACTAAGAAGGTACAACTGAAAAAAGTATGAAATGGCTCAGCAGTTAGACACTTGCCATCAAACTGGATAACCTGAGTATATCCACATGGTGGAAGGAACAAACTAACTCCCACAAATTGTCCTCTGACTTCCACATACACTGTGGTATCTCCTTCCCAAGTAAATATAAACTCTCTGCCTTTTTTTTTTTTTTTTCTTTTTTCAGGCAGGGTTTCTCGGTGTAGCCTTGGTTGCCCTGGAACTCACTCTGTAGATCAGGCTGGCCTTGAACTCAGAAATCCACCTGCCTCTACCTCCCAACTGCTGGGATTAAAAGCAAGTGCTACTACTGGCAAAAAACAAAAACAAACAAACAAAAAACTTTTTTTTTTTTTAAAGAAATAGCTCAACTGGAGTCAGGAGTTAGAGCATGCTTTTAATCCTGAGAAGCCTGCTTTACATAGCAAGTTTCAGGGCAGTAAGGACTATGTAGTGAGACCCTATCCAAACAAAACAAAACAGCCACAACAAAAAACCCAAACTCAACTGAAGAGACTGGAGAGATGGCTCAGTTGTTAAGAGCTTTGAGGAACCCAGACCCACATGGCAGTTTGCAACCATTGATAGCTCCAGTTCCATAGGATTCATTGCCTTCTTCTAGTCTTCACGGGCACTACACACTTGTGAACAGACATGTATTTTTTTGTTTTTGTTTTGTTTTGTTTTGTTTTTCGAGACAAGGTTTCTCCGTAGCTCTGGAGCCTGTCCTGGAACTAGCGCTGTAGACCAGGCTGGTCTCGAACTCACAGAGATCCGCCTGCCTCTGCCTCCCGAGTGCTGGGATTAAAGGCGTGCGCCACCATCTGTGAACAGACATGTATATACAGACAGGTAAAATACCCATACAGTATAAATAAAAATAAATAAATCTTCAGAAACAGTCAAGTCAGGTGTAGTTGTTCAAGCCTAAAATCTCAGTACTGGGAAGGCTAAAGTAAGAGAATTAACCTGAAGTTTAAGACAAACCTGAACTGAATTAGTGAATTCCAGGCAACCCTGGGTTGCCAGCTGAGACCTTGTTCAGAAACAACCCCCCCTCCCCCAAGGAAGAAGAAACAAAGAAAGTGAAAAGTATCCAGTAGACGGTTCCCATTAGAATCTTGGTTTTTAAAAAAATATTAATAGAGAGGCCATTGTAGCCCAGTTTGGAGAATTCTTATTGCTAGGCATGGCATGCATAAAGTCCTGGGTTCAATCTCCAGGACTACATAAACTTGGGGTGAAGATGCCAACCTGAATCTTAGACACAGATGCACACACACACACACAATCAAAAGTTCAAGACTGGCCTGGGCAACATGAGACCCTGTCTTTGAGATGGCAACATGTACTTACTGTTCTTGCAGAGGATTGCCTAGGATTGGCCCAGAAACAACATGGTGGCTCACAGTCCATAACTCCAGTTCCAGGGGATCTGATCCTTCTGACCTGACCCCAGGAACACATATAGTGTACATTCTTACATACATACATGCAGGTAAATGTTTATACACATAAATAAAATAAATATAAAAATAAGAAAAAAGAAACCCTAAGTGAAAAACAAACACTGCTGTTCAATATATATGTATGGTGCATACCCGTTTTCCCAACACTTGGGAGGAGGAGGCATTAGGATTAGAAGTTTAAGACCAGCCTCACCTACATAGCTAAGTTAGAGGCTAGCCTGGGCTTATATGAGAATATGTTTCAAAAAACTCAGAGGTGAGCATTGTGGTATACACCTTCAGTCTTGGGAGGTAGAGACAGGCAGATCCAAGTGTGTTCAAGGTCAGCCTGGTCTACAGAGAAAGATCCAGGCTAGCTGGGGATACAAAGAAAGTGGGTGGGAAGCACTGAGAAAAACAAAACTGGGAATGGTGCCACACACTTGTAATCTCAGGACTTGGAAGGTGAAGGCAGGAGGATCTTGAGTTCAAGACTGGCCTGGGCAACATGAGATCCTTTATCAGAGAATCAGGACAAAGTATAAGGGCTGAGGAGGTAGCTCAGTTCATAAAGAACTTACTGTATAAGCATGAGGACCTGAGTTTGAGTTCTAGCTTTCCTCAAAAGATGGTTCTATGGTAAGGGCTTGTAATCCCAATGTCCTGATGCTCACTGGCCATCACCTAGAGTAACTGTTAGGCCTTGTGTCTGAGTGAAAGATTCTGTTTCCAGCCACAAGGCAAGCTTCCCCGAAAGATGGCACTTGTGGCTGACGGGCTGTTTGTGCACACAGCACTGCACTCCCCCAACACCTGCGCTGTGCACCTCCAAAGAAAAAGATTTTGGAATTAATTTTACATCTTTGCTCTCTGAAATTTCATAATTTTTGGTCTTGAATGGACTGCATAAAACATTTGATTTCCTTACAATAGTCTTTTGACAAGCAGGGTGAGATGGGCAGGAGACTAAAGTGACATTGCCCTCTTCTTTGGTGGTGGTTAGTATGGTAATTCTATTTCTGTTTGGGTGCTCAGCAGTGTTCTTCTCTTTTGTTCCTGCAGGGCCTCTGCTTTCCAGGAAGACAAAGCTTTCAAAGCTGCCTGGCAGTGGATGGTGAGGTGAGATACCTGAAACAACTCTGTAGAGGAGAGAGGAAGGATAGTGGGCTTCCTGGCAACGTGATTAGCCACCCGGTTTTAAAGCAGTAACAGTGAGGAGAAAACTCTGTCAGATAGTACCTTTATTTAGTTAGTGGCTTCTGGGGATGGAGTCAAGGGTCTCTAGTATGTTAGGCAAGCACTCTTATCACTGAGCTACATTTTCCTTTTACCATGTGGGTCCTGGAGCTCAAACTCAGGTCATTAGGAGTGGTGGTAAGGGCCTTTATCTAGGGTGGACCCAAGGGTTTGTAATGTTTGTAGCCACACAGAGATCAAGTCCAAATATTCCCTATCTTTAAGGGTTTGTGCTGCCAGAGATTTTCTTTTTTCTTTTTGAGACGGTCACAGCCCTTGGGGAGTGTGCTAGTTAGAGGAGAGCTCAAGGGCAAGTGAAACACTTGGAAAGGGTGTGTCATATTCAGGGCAACAGTGGCCATTACCCATTTCAGTTGCCTTTTTTGGTATTTGCTCTTTATTGCTGTGGATGTTTTTTTTTTTTTTTTTTTTGTACCTAAATGTGGGCGTCTACAACAAACTTCCCATACAGAATTCTTTTTACTGATTGGTATATATGTTTTGGAACAGAGCAGTGGAATTTTTATTTATTTCTCTTTGTTTTTTTGTTTTGTGACAGGGTCTCATCATGCAGCCCTGGCTGGGCTAGAACTCTGTGTAGACCATGCTGGCCTAAATTCTTAAACGTTGGATTAAAGCAGTGCACCATCGCATTGGTCCTGAAATTTTTTTTTTTTAGATTTATTTATTTATTATGTATATATACAGTATTCTCAGTACTCTGCCTGCAGGCCAGAAGAGGTCACCAGATCTCATTACAGATGGTTGTGAGCCACCATGTGGTTGCTGGGAATTGAACTCAGGACCTTTGGAAGAGCAGGCGGTGCTCTTAACCACTGAGCCATCTCTCCAGCCC
>NW_026067915.1:9023518-9094748 GCF_014885135.2 Alexandromys fortis | reverse complement strand
CTCTCGCTCTCGCTCTCGCTCTTTTTTTTTTTTTTTTTTTTTTTTTAAAGAGGAGGGATCCCTTGTGATCTTAACAGCTTGAGAAGAAAATGACTTTCTTCCTGTTTAGGCCCCTAATGCCCCAGGCTGCCAGTGCCCTTTCCCTCTGTGGTGTGAGGGGGTGGAGGAATGTCCTGGCCTACCCTCTTCCATCCTTTCCATCCTGTCATGGGGTTCCAGGGATAATAGGGTCTATTGTGGGCTGTGTCCAAGGAATGGCCCTCCTTCAGTGTCAGCCTTTCTGTGGCCTCTGTGTCTGGGGTGCTGTGGGGCTAAGCTGTTTCCTTATGTTGTATTGCTGTTGAGGAGGGTTCTGAAAATGATGCTTATACTTTGTCCCTGGCCCTGCTCTCAATTATTTTGTTGTGCCTTGTCCATGCTAAGCAATCGTGCTACCACTGTATTACATCTCCAGCGCCATGTATCTTGATTGACATCCCCTTTTTTTATTTTGTTTTTTGAAACAGGGTCTCCCTACATAGCCCTGGTTGTCCAGGAATACACTGTAGACCAGGCTGGCTTAGAACTCACAGAGATGTATTTATCTCTTTCTCCTGAGTTCTGGGATTAAAGGCATATGCTATGACACCCTGCTTTTTTGGGGGTGGGTGGGTCGCAGTTTGAGACGGGTTTTCTATGTAGCCCTGGCTGTCCTGGAAGTAGACCAGGCTGGCTTCGAACTCACAGAGATCCGCCTGCCTCTGCCTCCTGAGTACTGGGATTAAAGGTGTGTGCCACCATTGCCCGGCACACCCTGAATTTTGATAAATATTCTTATGAACTCCTTGTGGCCCTGAGCCTTACAGCAGATCTGAGGCCATATTTGGAGAAACAGGCCTGCTATTTCCAAGGGTGGTTGAGTGTGTAATCATAGGAGGTTGGGCCCTCCCCCTGGGCCTTTCACAGATATGTTTCAATTGATGTGTTTGTGGATGAAATTGCATATTTAAATATATTTACTTATTTTGATTTATATTGATGCTAAAACTCACTGAAGATGAGTAGGCAAGAGGTCTTTAACAAAAATCTTTTTTTTTTTTTTCTGATTTGATGCTGGAGGGAGATTGAACCCAGAACTGTATACATGTTAATTAAGCTTGTACCTTACCACTGAGATATACCCTTAGCCCCAGATTTCTTTAAAGAACAGATTTGTGGGGACTGGAGTGATGGCTTTTTGGTTAAGAGCACAGGCTGCTCCTCCAGAGAACCTGGGTTTAATTTTTAGTACCCATATGGCAGTTCATAACTGCCTGTAACTCCAGTTTCTGGGGATTTCAATACCTTTACACAGATATACATGCAGGTGAAACATAAATGCACATGAAATAAGAATAAATTATTAAAATGAGTATGTGTCTTGAACTAAGTTAATACAGTAATTTTGGGGAGAAAAAATAGATTTGTGCCGGGCATGATGGCACACATCTTCAATCCCAGCACTTGTGGGGCAGAGACAAGCGGGTCTCTGTGATTTCGAGGCCAGCTTGGTATACAAAGTAAGTTCTAGGACAACCAGGGCTGTTACACAGAGAAACCCTGTCTCATAAAACCAAAACCAACCCCCCCCCCCCAACTAGGTTTGTTTTGGTTATGGATATTTTTTCTCTGAGATCAGCTTTCTTGACCCTGGTGAGCTACTTTGTCCCTGGGGAAAATATATGAGGTTCTGTCTCTGTCTCTGTCTGTCTCTCTCTGTCTCTCTCTCTGTCTCTCGGATTATTGGGTTCATACAGAGAGGTAGATGTGTAACCTGTTGTGCTTTATTGGGTTCTGTGAAGGGTAGATGAACATGTAGGCAGAGGGAGGGCTGAAGGCTTTGCTCTGATTGCAGGTACCTTTGGTGAAGCTTTGGAATGGTCCTAGAATTCCTTCTTGATCTTCTGAGTAAAAGATTTCATTCTCTACTTCCTGGCTCCTCTGCCTCCCTAGTGTCTCTTGTCTCCATTCCTTTCCTCCCCTTTCCTTCCTTTTGTAAAATACTAGGCAAGTGTTTAACCAATGAAATAATATCCTCAGGCTGTCCTACTCCAACTCAACCTGTTCTATCCTCTGCCTGAGCAGAATGTTGTTTCTTTCTCTGTTTTAGGATTCAAAGTACCATATTATTTTTGCCAAATGAAGGAATAAAACATATGTATCCTGCTGAGTTAAGTTTGCAAATGCTGGCACTTGTTATAAGAAGGGGTTTTAAGATAGAAATCTAGGGGCTGGAGAGATGGCTCAGTCGTTAAGAGCTTTGCCTGCTCTTCCAGAGGTTCTGAGTTCAATTCCCAGCAACCACATGGTGGCTTACAACCATCTGTAATGGGGTCTGGTGCCCTCTTCTGGCCTGCAGGCATACAGACAGAACATTGTATATATAATAAATAATAAATATAAAAAAAGAGAAATCTATATAGGGCTTGGTGATATTGTGGCATTGAGTCATGACTTCTCAGATTAGGTCTGAGAAACTGTTGCTGCTGGGCAAGACAGGTAAGATTTTTGGTATGAGCATCATGATGTTGGACAGTGATAGCAGGACCTTCAGAGAAACCTGGACTTGAGGAGGAAATCCTCCCTAATGTGACTTTAGGGAAGGGCTTTGGTTTCTTTCTCTTTCTTTTCCTTTATTTTCCCAAACTGGGGTTTTCCTGTGTAGTCCTGGCCGTCCTGGGAACTCACTCAGTAGGGTGATCTGAATGGTGCCTCTGGCCTATGTCTGATAATTAGTACTTGTTATCTGCCCATTTTATTTTGGTATAAATTATGAGATTGATATCCAGTAAAAGATGAAGAAATGACTCAGTGCTTAAGAGCAGTTACTGCCTTTTTGGGGGGGGGGGTTTGTTCTGTTTGTTTTGTTTTCGAGACAAGGTTTCTCTGTAGTTTTGGTGTCCATAGACTAGGCTGGCCTTGAACTCACAGAGATGTTCCTGCCTTTGGGATTAAAGGCGTGTGCCACCACCGCCTGGCTGAGCAGTTACTGCTTTAAGAGAGGGAGGACCTGGGTTGGATTCCCAGCACCCACATGATGGTGACTATAATTTTGTTCCAGAGATCCAAAACCATTTTCTGACCTTATCAGCAAGCATGCATGTGGTACACATACATGCAGGCCAACACTCGTACACATAAAATGTTTTTTCTTTTGTTGTTATCATTGCTATTTGTTTTATTTATTTTATTTTATTTTTTGGTTTTTCAAGATAGAGTTTCTCTGTGTCCTGGCTGCCCTGGAACTTAATATGTAGACCAGTCTTGTCTAGAACTTACAGAGATCCATCTACCTCTATTTATTTTTTTTTAAAATATTTATTTATTATGTATACAATATTCTGTCTGTGTGTATGTCTGCAGGCCAGAAGAGGGCACCAGACCTCATTCCAGATGGTTGTGAGCCACCATGTGGTTGCTGGGAATTGAACTCAGGACCTTTGGAAGAGCAGGCAAAGCTCTTAACCACTGAGCCATCTCTCCAGCCCCCTCTACCTCTATTTCTTGAGTGCTGGTAAGAAAGGCATGCACTACCACCCCAGCCCTAAAATAAATAATAAATAAGAGTGGGCCTGTCCCCCCCGCCCCCCCAAGACAGGGTTTCTCTGTGTAGCAGCCCTAGCTGTCCTGGAACTAGTACTGGGATTAAAGGCCTACGCCACCACCACCCAGCTGTTAGTCTTTTTGAGAAAAGATTTCTCTGTGTAACAGTCCTAGCTGTCTTGGAACTTGCTTTGTGGACCAGACTGGCCCTGAACTCACTGAGCTCCACAGCCTTTGCCTCCCAAGTGCTGGGATCAAAGGTATGAACCACCACTGCCCTGGCCAGTAAGTACATTGTGAGGAAAAAGGAAACAAACAGGGCCTGGAGAGTGGGTCAGTGGTTAAGAGAGCTTGCTGCAGCCCAGCAGTGGTGGGACATGCCTGGGGTAGGAGGAAGAGCTGATGGCCTCTGTCTACTTATGGATATCATAGTATGTGCCATACGTTCATCTCCCTGAAGACACAGTGGCTGAGGGTAGGGAACAGAAATGATTAAGGGACAAGGCAGCTTGATCTCATATCCAGAGCAGCCTTTTTTTTTTTTTTAAATTTGTTTATTATGTATATAGTGTTCTGGGCACCAGATCTCACTACAGATGGTTGTGAGCCATCATGTGATTGCTGGGAATTGAACTCAGGACCTCCGGGATAGCAGTCAGTTCTCTTAACCTCTGAGCCATCTCTCCAGCCCAGAAAACAGCCTGTTTTTAAGAAACCAGTGACAAGAGGTGTATCTAAATGGTAGAGTATGTGCTTAATTAGCATGGACATAGTCCCTAGTTTAGTCCCAGTCCCCAAACCAAAATGAACCCTGAGTGGAAGGAAGTTTATTTCTGCCATGGGCACTGCAATACAGACTGCTTGCTTTTGTGGAGTGATATTCCTGGTAGTTTTATTTCAGACTTGGATCTAGGGTAGAGAAAGCGGGACACCTAGTGTACACCTGGTGATATCCATATTTCTTAGCTAGCTTGCAGATAGATACCTGTGCATCCTAATGTGTTCTCATGCAGAGAGGTACCACACCAATGGGTGACTGGGTTAGGATTATTTATATTTTGTATATACTTTTTTGTTTTGAAACAGAATCTAACTGTGTAGCCCAAGCTGGCTTGAGCCCACAACATGCTTCATCCACCTTAAGTGCTGTTAGTTGTTTTTGGAGACAGTGTTTCTTTTGTAGACCATATTGGCCAAAACACAGTATCTTCCTGCTTTGTTCATGTTTGTACATGTTGGGGATGATTGGTGTGGGCTTCTGTGCTCAGTTGCAAGTATTTTTAACATTGACTTTTTTTTTTGACATTTATGTGTGTTTATATGTGTGTGTACATGGTAGGTGTGTAGAGGTCAGAGGATAACTTGACATTTATGTGTGTGTGTATGTGTGTGTACACGGTAGGTGTGTAGAGCTCAGAGGATAACTTAAAAGTTGTTTAATTTTCCATCATGTGGGTTCTGGGAATTAAGGTGAAGTTGTGTCAAACATCTTTACCTAGCTGGTCCCGAAAATATTTTTTAATTTAATTTTATTTAATTAATTCATTAATTTACTTGAAATTTTTTTAGATTTATTATTTTATGTATATGAGTGTTTTGTCTGCTTGTATGTTTGTGTGCCATGCTAGTGCCTGGTGCCAGGGCAGGTCAGAAGAGGGCTTCAGATCTTCTGGGACTGGAGTAACAGAAGGTTGTAAGCAGCTCTGTGGGTGTTGGGAATTGAACCTGGGTCTTCTGCAAGAGCAACAAATGTTGCTAACCTCTGGACCAATTCCCAGTCCCTGAATATACTGTTTCATTTACTATATTGTTCTTAGCAATGTGCTTAGGCAGCAAGGATGGATCTGGTGGTGGGTGACACAAATTTGGGCTCTCCTTGTCCTTAGGCAAAAGGAAGAAATAAAGACAACAATTTTTCTTAGATGATATTTTTCAGAAGACTAGATGGGTCGTGGGACGTGTTCTGTCTCTAACAAGTGACTTCAGTCTGTGTGTGTGTGTTTCTGATTTCTGTAGTATAAAGTAGGTTGGAGGGCTAGGCCCATCCCAGATTTTCGGGAAAGGGCCTTGCTGAGCTGACAGGCTTTAGTCTAGATTATTTTCAAGGCCAAGTTCACATTTTGTGACGTAGCAATGTGTCTGTGGCCTGTAAAGCTTTTCCCTGTTTCTGATATGAGCCCTCAGGCGGTAGTAGAAACATTTCAAGGACTGACTGGAGTGGATTGCAGTAGCTTCTTGGTTTGGTCATGGTTTGGATAAGGGGAGGCAGGGGTGTGGAGGATAATTTGAAAAACTGTAGAAAGCCATGGAAGCCAGATCAGAAAACATAAACATTGTTGAGAGGAGGGAAGAAAAGGTAACTAACTCAGTGAATGGAAGAATTTTGCTTGTTTGCTTTGTTCATTCCTAGACACTTGGAAGAATTAGATTGCTAGAAGGATCTGCTGGGACAGTAAGAATACTGTGGGGCCAGGTGGGCTAGCAGTGGGACTTAGAAATGGCTGCAGAGACATTGATCAGCCTTGAGTTGGTAGAATTATGACAGAATAGGTAGAGCTGGTTCATGAATGGAAAATGAGGCAGTGAAGTTAGACTGGCCCATTGTTGAGGAATGGTGCTAACAGGTAGTAGTATTGTGCTTTTTCAAGAAAGGTTGAAATGTTTTGTGTTGATAGAGTTGGGAAGGCATACAGCAAAAGAGAGACAAAATAATTTTTTTAAGCTTTATTTTTATTATTTTAAATTTTGTGTGTGTGTTATGAGGTACTTGGTATGTCAAAAGCCAGAAGGGTCAGATCCTCTGGAGATGGAGTTAGAAGCAGTTGTAAGCTGCCTGATGTGGATGCTGGGAATTCAATTTAGGTCCTCTAGAAGATCAGTACATGCTCTTAACCCCTGAGCCATCTCACTTAGCCTGGTGGTCTAGTGGTTAGGATTCGGCACTCTTCTCACCATGGTCTGGGTTCAATTCCTGGTCAGGGAACCAGTGTTGTAATTTTAAAAAGTGGCTCTAGAGATAAAGACACCATGCATTCATGTGGAACGGGAGAAGGGAGACACGCCTCTGGGGACAGGAGCAGCAGAAGAGAAGAGAGGGCAAGAAGGAGAATCAGGCAGAAGGAGGGAGGGAGGGAGGGAGGGAGGGAGGGAGGGAGGGAGGGAGAGAGAGAGAGAGAGGGGCAGACAGAGAGAGATGGGAAATGGGCAGGCCCTTTTAAAAGGAAAGTCGTGAATGTGCACAGCGGTGCTCTTAGTGGCTGCAGCTGAGGACCCAAGGGCAAGCCAGTGCAGATGCCTGAATACTACTAACAGTCTCCTTAGCACCTGAGAATTTTAAAACTACACTTACTTATTTGTGTGTGCATCCATGCACATGCCATAGTGCTTGTGTGGAGGTCAGAGAACAACCTTGGGGAGTTGATTCTCTTTCTACTGTGTGGATTCTGAGGATTGAATTCTAGTTGTTAGGCTTGGCAGCAAGCACCTTTACCCACTGAGTCATTTTGCTGGCTTGACACATGAACTTTTGGTCATCCAATTAATGAAACAAAAACCTTTACCCTTTCCTGGAAGCCAATTAAAGATATAGATAAAGGATCCAGGCAGTTGGTTATAGTCACAGTATCATCTTGATAGCCAATAGCTGTTAGAGAGTAGGGTTAATCACTTGAGCTAGTGACTACTGGTGTTTCTCTAATGGTGAACTCGACAGACCTGTTTGTCTGAGAGGCTATCTGTCTCTCTTTCTCCCTTCCTTCCTTCCTTCCTTCCTTCCTTCCTTCCTTCCTTCCTTCCTTCCTTCCTTCCTTCCTTCCTTTAAGCAGTTTCTTTATTAATTAACCAATGAAATTGACAGATTGATATATGACACTCCCACATCAGTTGGCTGTCTTTCATGTGCTGCTTGGGAGACTAAAAGTTTTTCTGGGCTGGTTTTATGTTTACTTCATCTTTGTGTTTCACCGACTACTTGTTATGTAGGTATGTGTGCACAGATGTGTGGAAGCTGGAGGACAGCTTGTGGGATCTACTCTGTCCTTCCAGCAGGTGGGTCCCAGAGATCAAATCTAGGTCATCAATCTTGGCAGCAAGCACCTTTGCTAATTGATGAGTCTTTTGCCTTCTTGTAGCTAGTGCTTGGTACTCAGAGGTCAGAAGAGGGTGTCAAATAAATCCCTTGGAATTGGAGTTATGGACAGTTACAAGCCACTATATGGATGCTGGGAGCTGAACCCAGGTGATCTGCAAAAATAACAAGTGCTCTTGACTACTAAACCATCTCTTCAGCCTCATGTTTTGTTTTTAAGAATTACTTATTTATTATATATACAGTATTCTGCCTGCATGTTGTGAACCACCATGTGGTTGCCGGGACTTGAACTCAGGATCCCTGGAAGAGCAGCTAGTGCTTTTAACCACTGAGCCATCTCCAGCACCAGTCTCATGTTTTGTTTTTTGAGGCTGGATCTCTCTGTCTAACAGAGGCTAATTTTAACGTTGTGATCTTCCTTTTTGCACCTCTAAGTTGGGATTATGGATAAGTACCATCATGTGTGCTGTGTAGACCTGGCTGTTCTGGAACCCACAGAAATCCACCTGTCTCTGCTTCCTAGTGCTCAGATTGAAGACATGTGCCACCACACCTGATTAAAAATTAGTTCTGAAACAATGCATTTTTAGGCATTGTAGTTTAATTTTATCTGCTTTTTAATTGGTTGTTTTTAAAAGTCTCTATAATCTAGAGTTTTCTCCTCTTTTCTTTGCTCTGCTGAAGAACTTGAGCCTGAAGAATTATGTTGCAGGGGGAGACAGCTTGTTCTTCCCGGCCGCCCGGCTAATTTAGTCCCGAAATAACCACACAGAAGTTGTATTAATTAAATAACTGCTTGGCCCATTAGCTCTAACTTTTTATAGGCTAACTCTTACAACTTAATTTAACCCATCTCCATTAATCTGTGTATCACCACATGGCCGTGGTTTACCAGCAAGATTCTAACCGGTCTCTGTCTCAGGCAGAGGATCCATGGCTTCTCTGACTCTGCCCTTCTTCGTTCCAGCATTCAGTTCTATTTTCCCCTCCTACATAAGTTCTGCCCTATCAAAAGGCCAAGACAGTTTCTTTATTCATTAACTGATGAAAGCAACACACAAACAGAAGGAACTCCTACATCAGGGTTACAATCTAGATTTAAGAGATTGTGCCTCAGAGTAATTTCTCTGTGTTTTTTCTGTGAGCTGGCAACTGGACACTGCACCTTCAGTTTTGGGTTTGGTTCCTTTCGTAGGCGGGAAGGGGATATAATTGTGTCTCCTCCTGTGGCAGTTTTTTGCTCTGTCCAGAGCACGGCTTGTGTGGAGGGATATGGAGCCAGAGTGGAGCCAGTCCTACTTAGCACGGGTGCGGCAAATGTTGCAAGAGGAACATTTTGAATGCCTTTTGTGGTTGATTCACGGGGCTGGGTCATCTGTAAAGCATTGTCCCCACCTTAGCCCTTCCCACTTTTCTTCACTTAACTCTGAGCTTCCCTGATTGTCATTTTCTGTTCCTAGTCTCATCTCTTCGGCTGTCTTTTCTCCCGTTCTCCTTTTGTTTGGTGTCTGAGTGGGTAAAGTTTGAGGCTAGGATACAGGTTCTTACTACTCAAGTGCTCACCACATGGGGGACCGTGGAAGTCTCTGTATCCTGTCTGTAAAATGAGGGACTGTTTTTTATGTTATCTTAAAGATTTTCATTTTATAAACCTTTTCTGAATTTCAAGGCTATTTTACAGGGCTTTTCTATTTCTTCATGTAGGAGATAGTTTTAGCTGTAAGGAAGTGGAGAAATGAGAACAGCCAGAATTCAATGTCTGCTTATATTTACTCCCTCAACTAGGTGGGCAGTCTCTGTGGGAAGATGATCATGGCTTTACTTGCTAGTCTGAACATCCAGTGATAGAAGCTTGCCTCACAGACTGGATACCTATCATGTATCTATGCTATCTTTATTTTACAGTTAATTTACACTTAAAATTTCATTATTTTATACTTAAGTATCTATGCTATCTTTATTTTACAGTTAATTTACACTTAAAATTTCATTATTTTACACTTAAATAATTAACATTTTTTATTGTCTGTGTATGCTGATCCATCTTGCCAGTTACATTTGTAATTTTGAATTTAAGTAAATTCAGATTTAATGTATATCATAGCGCAGGCTTAAGGTAATTTTTTTTTTTAAGTTTTTTTGTCATTTGAGACAGGTTCTCACTACGTAGCCCTGGCTGGCTGTTAATTTACTCTGTAGACCAGACTGTTTTTGAACTCACAGAGATCTGGCCTCAGCTTCCCGAGTGCTAGGATTAAAGGCATGTATTACACTAGTACTCCCTAGTACTAGTGGAGCTAGACTACCTGCCTGCTACAGGTTTGATGGAGTCCTTTACTGCTTTGGTAAATTCCCAGCACTTTTTGTTTTTGGTTTTAACCTAAGTTTTCTGAGGACTGCCCTTCAGGGAGAAGAATGTAAAGAATTTCAGTTAGGGAGGTGTGGGCTGTGTTGGAAAAAGGGCTGGAGAGGCTGCTGGGTACTGCTGATTAGCCCTCTGTAGGAGTGGGTGTGAGGCTGCCAGCGCAGATAAGGTCACGAGGTGAGTGAATCATCTGTATTGAAACTGAATTGCCATGATTTGATTAGGTCAGACCCACTCGAAAGGCAGGAGTCAAAACAATAAAAAACCCAGCCCAGAGACTTATTTCATTCTATAGCCTTTGAAAATTTATTCATAAATGAAATTTCACCAGATCTGTGTTGAAATAGGAGCGGTGGGGCTGCATCCCCAGCACCCCGGCCGCCTGCTAGCTCATGCCCGAAATAACAACACACAAATTGTATTCTTTTAAACACTGCTTGCCCATTATATCTAGCCTCTTCTCGGCTAACTCTCTCACCTGGACTAGCCCATTTCTAATAATGTGTGTAAGCACCCCAAGGTGCGCTTACCGGGAAGATTCTAGCCTACGTCCATCCTGGGTCGGAGCTGCCTGGGAGAGCGAAGCCTGGCGTCCAGAGAGCAGAGCTGTGAGTCTTTCTGAGGAGTCTTACCTCACTTCCTCTTCCTGCTGTTTACTCCTCCCACCTATGTTTTAACCTATCAGGGCAAGCAGTTTCTTTATTTAATTAACCAATGAAATCAACAGATTGATATATGACACTCCCACATCAGATCTGTATAACCTAGTAGTAGTTGATTTTATTGATGCCACTGTTTTTTTAAATAAGCATAATTAATTTACAGTTAACAATACGAATAAACCATACATGTGAGCATGACATATTTTTGTACTTTGATGGTGGGAATGTCAAAACTATTTTGGGCACCAGTTTCTTGGGTTAGTTGCTCATGTACAAAAGTTATGCAGATCAGAAGGAAAGCCCAGGAGTGGGAGTGGACTAGTAGATACTTCTGTGTGTCCTGGCCTAAGACAGAAGGTTCTCTCCCAGTGTCCCACACTCTGGAGTGTGCAGTTTCTGGGAAAGCTGGCATCTCACATTCTTGTAGAGCTTGCCTGTCATTTGGAGGTCAGCACACAGTAGACTTAGAAGTTTGGAAAGGCTTTAGTAAAGGGGCTGTTTTGTAGAGCAAATGAGTCTACAGTATGAAGAGTAGGTGTGAGAGCCCAGAAGCAGTCTCTGGCCTTTCTCTTCTGTGCCTGTTCCTCATGCCCTCAGCTCGGAGTTGTTCTGGGGGTTGGACTGTGAGGCATCTCAGTTTTTCAGGCTGGCTTGGAGGATACAACACAGGGAAGGAAGCAAACCCAGAAGCAAAGAGCTCCACAGAAATGTTATTGTTTGGAGTAATTAATCAGCTCATAATTCTCCATAGGAATTTTCCTTTGAGGAAGTCAAGTTTGGCTAGAAAAAACAGTTCCATGTTTTGATTCATTAGTTGTCTAGAAATTGACCCTCCTATAGTCTTAGAACTAGCTATTTCAGACCCATTACTCCCAGCCTGAATTTATGGGACTTTTTTTTTATGGCACATGCTTTTTAATCAAGCAATATGAGAAGGGCCAAATTCTTTCTCAAGCTATTCAACTTGCTCCATTTTTCTCTCCTTTTTCTGTTCAAATTATTAATGAAGTGTTTGACAGTAACTCAATACCAGTAAAAGTAAGGGAAAAATAACTTAAATCCTTAGGTTGGAATATGAATTGAAAGACATTTTGTCAAAATCTGTCAGTCCCATATCTAAGATTTTTATCTTCAGATATCTTTATAGAAGAATGCAAGAATGTGTATGTTCTTGAAAAAATGTGCAAGGTGCTTAAACACTTGAATTTGTGTGCATATTGCTGGAGCAAGTGAGGAAGTGATAATTATCTGGGTTTTTGTATGCAATGTTTGCGTATATGCAAAGGAATAGTTACGAAGTATATGACTGAGCTTTGAGAATAATACTAAAAGCCAGGCAAGGCGGCACATGCCTTTAATACCAGAACTCAGGCAGAGATCTCCGAGTTTGAGGCCAGCCAGGTCTACATAGTAAGACTTTAAAAAAAAAAAAACTAAAACTAAAGTATTTTTAAAAAAACTGGTTTGGTCTTGTTCTCTTGTAATCCCACTATATGAGACATTCAGGCAAAAGGATTCTTGAGAACTTGAGGCCAGCCTGGAACACTGTCTCAAAAAATAATGATGTATAAAAAGAGACATACTTGTTTTGTGTGGAGACTGTGTTGTTCTTTTTTAAAAAATGCCAGTCCCAGAGCGGTGGCCTGAGCAGTGGTGGCGGGCCATGTGGCGGCAGACAGTGGGCCCCAGGCAGAGACGGCTGCTGGTCCCTGAGCAATGGCTGGTTCCAGGCAGGGAGACACATGGTAGGCGGGCAGAAGACAGAAACATGGATAGACAGGACATGCAGGGTGAAGTTGAATGTTTATTCAGGGGGTTATGGAGGGAGAAGGGAGAAGGGGAGAGAGAGAGGGGGGGGGAAGGGGAGGGGAGGGGAGAGGAGAGGAGAGGAGACAGAGACAGAGAAGGGGGAAGCAGAGAAGTGGGGAGAGAGGCAGAAGCGAAGCTGCCTCTCGGAGAGGAAGATGGAAAAGNAAACATGGATAGACAGGACATGCAGGGTGAAGTTGAATGTTTATTCAGGGGGTTATGGAGGGAGAAGGGAGAAGGGGAGAGAGAGAGGGGGGGGGAAGGGGAGGGGAGGGGAGAGGAGAGGAGAGGAGACAGAGACAGAGAAGGGGGAAGCAGAGAAGTGGGGAGAGAGGCAGAAGCGAAGCTGCCTCTCGGAGAGGAAGATGGAAAAGAGAGCGAACTCAGGCCGGAAGCTGAAGATCAGCCTGCCTCAGCGGATGGGGGAGGGAGTGGGCGTGGGTTGTCTCTTAAAGGGACCAATACCATAACATTCCCAGGTCTTCCTTATAATAAAAAGCAGATTAGATCTCTTAAAAGGACCAAAACCATAACAGACTGCACTTTAGATGTGGAGGCTGACTGCAAAAACCTAGCCCCACCCTTAGCTTTGTCCAGGAAAGGAAACCTGTGTTTTGTTTGATTTTTTTTTTTTTGGGAGACAGGATTTTCCTGGTTGTCCTGGAACTCACTTTGTAGATCAAGCTGGCCTCAAACTCAGAGATCCTCCAACCCTCTGCCTCCCAAATGCTAGAATTAAAGGCATGTGCCATCACACCTGGTTTATGATTAGTTTTTTCTTTTTTTTAAATATTTATTTATTATGTATACAATATTCTGTGTGTATGCCTGAAGGCCAGAAGAAGGCGCCAGACCTCTTTCCAGATGGTTGTGAGCCACCGTGTGGTTGCTGGGAATTGAACTCAGGACCTTTGGAAGAGCAGGCAATGCTCTTAACCTCTGAGCCATCTCTCCAGCCCTATGATTAGTTTTTTTAATAATTGATTTTTATGTTTGTTTGGCTGTATTGTCTGTATTTGTATCTGTGAACCAGGTGTATGCCTGTAGAGACCAGAAGATAGTATAGATTTCTCAGGAAATGGAGTTACTGATAGTTGTTAGCCTCCATGGTTGTCTTAGTCACTATTCTATTATTGTAAAGAGACACCATGATCAAAGCAACTCTTAGAAAATAAAGCATTTAGTTGGGGGCTTGCTTACAGTTTTGGAGGTTTAGTCTCCATAGTCGCATGCTGCATCCTGAGAGTAGGCAGAGAGAGGGAGAGGGAGGCATGACTGGCCTATCATACTTCCTCCAATAAGGCTCCCCCAATCCTTCTAATCCTTTCTAATAGTGCTATTCTGTAGTGACTAAGAATTCAAATAGATAAACCTATGGAGGCCATTCTTACTCAGATCACCACATTGGGCACTGGGAAACCAACCTGGATTTTCTGGAAGCAGCATTTACTCTTTACTGCTGAGCCATCTTTCCAGTCCCATTTAAACTTATTTTTGTGCACTTTTGGGGATCAGTTCTCTCCTATTGTATGGGTTCCAGGTATTAAGGTCATCAGGCTTGGTGTCTGGCTTCTGACATCTCAGTGACTTCATTCTCTCTTTTCTACCTGGACTTTTTTTTTCTGAAAAAAAAAGTCATTTTTTTTTCTGAAAAAAAAAGTCATTTTTTTTTCTGAAAAAAAAAAGTCATTTTGTGAGTAAATGGGAGACATGCCTCTTTATTCCTAAAGTACCTAATTACATATTTTCTAAGAATGAGAATAGTTTTTTTCTGTTAGCTGCACATAGCAGTTAAAGTCAGGAAATAATAACTTTTAAATAGTTTGGGACAAGGCTTTATTATGTATCCTAGCCTTGTCTCAACCTCCTATATGTCGGTATTACAGAGATATATCACTATACCTAAATTTTATTTTTAAAATTTTCTTTTTGTGTGTGTGCGTGTGTATGTGCGTGCATGTGTACTCAGGTGCTAATGGAGGCCACATGGATCCTCGAGCTGGAGTTGCCCACAGTTGTGAATCTACTCACATAGGTGCAGGGAACTGAATTCTGATCCTCTTTTTTTTTTGTTGTTGTTGTTGTTTTTTTGAGACAGGGTTTTTCTATAGTTTTGTAGCCTGTCCTGGTACTAGCTCTTATAGGCCAGGCTGGCCTCAAATCACAGAGATCCACCTGCCTCTGCCTCCCGAGTGCTAGAATTAAAGGTGTGTGCCACTACTGCCTGGCTTCGTTTATACATTTATTATGTATGTGTGTTTGTACATATATCGTGACATGCATGTGGGGATACAATTCTTTTTGAGGTAGGTACCAGTATTATGTGTCTCACCTGTACTTTTACAGTGTCATCATTAGATTATATGAACAGATCAGATCTGGCCACTGCTGTGACTATTCTGATAATTCTATGAAAAAAGAAAGGAGTTATGGCCAAGCACTGGTGGTGCACACCTTTAATCCCAGCACTTGGGAGGCAGAGGCAGGCGGATCTCTGTGAGTTCCAGGCCATTCTGGTCTACAAGAGCTAGTTCCAGGACAGGCTCCAAAGCTACAGAGAAATCCTGTCTCTTAACTACCCCCCCCCCAAAAAAAAAAAAAAGGAAAGAAAGGAGTTAGATAATGGAGAACCCTATTGGAGGTTTCCTGAGGAAGCAGCATTTAGGAGACTGAAATCTACATGGGTAAGTGACGAGTTTAGGATTAAAAACAACCTACTTAACAGATGCTGTAGCAGTTGTGAGTTGCTGGGCCCATGTGATATCAGTGGTGGCTCTAGCAAGTTTACTTAGGGAACTGGACTTTAAGTCCGACTCTGCCCCCTGCTGTGGAGCTTAGTTCTTTTTTTTTTTTTTTTTTTTTTAAAGATTTTATTTATTTATTAAGTATACAACATTCTGCCTCCATGTATGCCTGCACGCCAGAGGAGGGTGCCAGATCTCATTACAGATGGTTGTCAGCCACCATGTGGTTGCTGGGAATCGAACTCAGGACCTCTGGAAGAGCAGCCAGTGCTCTTAACCACTGAGCCATCTCTCCAGCCTCCAGTTCTTAATGTTATATAGGAGACATTAGCTGTTCAGCAGGGTGGCTAGGAGGATCTTGGGTCTCATGCCAATCTTAATGTCACATCCAGAACATAATATTCCTCATTGTAGCTGTTGAGTGCAGGGTGAACCAGTCTTTGGAACAAGCAGTGGAGCACTTAGTCTGCACAGGTGCCAGATGAATGTCTGTTCTGACAGTGGCCCTGTGATGTTTAGAATAATGAGAAAGCTGGCTTAGGCAGTACCTTCAGGTATTTGAATCCAGGCTACTAAATCTTGGTGGAAGAAGGGACTTGATTGCTGCCCTAAGGAAAGGCTGTATGGTCAGAGAGGTAGAAGGAAGACCCAATATCCAAAAGGGGGCTTGGTTGTTTGTCTTTCAGAGGTAGAGTCTTACTCTCTTTTAGTTAATTTTCTATTGCTGTGAAAAGACACCATGACCAAGGCAACTTATAGAAGAAAGCATTTATGGGGGCTTGCTTACAGTTTCAGAGGTTGAATCCATTGCCATCATGTCAAGGAGCAAGGCATCAGGCAGGTGCTCATGGCGGTGGAACAGTAGCTGAGAGCTTACATCTGATACACAGGCAGGAGGCAGTGAACAAGATTGGGCCTTGTGTGAGCTTTTGAAACCTCAGAGTTTAAACATCCTTCAACAAGGCCACACCTCCTAATCCTTCCTCAAACAGTCTGATCATTCAAATATATAAACATAAAGGGAATACTCTGATTTAAAAGGCCACACACTGGTCCAGTGAACCTCATTCTTACAGTGTCTTTGCTTTTAAAATGATGGGATTAAGTATGTCACTACTTCTAGCAGTATGAGGAAAAGTAATTTTTGTCTAATTATGCAGGCTAGTTTTTTTTTTGTTCGCTTGCTTATTTGTTTTGTTATTTTTGTTGTCTCATTATGATATCTTTGGCTGTCCTGGGCCAGGCTGGCCTCAGACTCATAGCTATACACCTACTTTGGCTTCTGGAGTACTGGGATTAAAGGTGTGCACCACTGTCCTCAGCTTGTTTTTGGTTTTAGAAAGCTGTTATTTGGGGCTAGAGCAGTGGTTCTCAACCTTCCTGTGACTGTTTAATACAGTTCCTCCTGTTATGTTGGCTCCCAACCATAAAATTAGTTTTGTTGCTACTTTATAACTAATTTTGCTACTGTTATGAACTGTAATGTAAATATCAGGTATCAGGATATGTGAAAGGGCACCAGTACCAATGTCAGGCAACTTAAAACCACTTCTAACTCCAGCTCCAGGAGGATCCAGTGACCTGATTGGTTGTTGCAGACACACAAGCATGTATGGTGTATACATACACACAGACACATAAATAAAAAACCTTTAAAAAAAAAAGCTAGTCTTTGTAAGATTCAGGCTGACCTCAAACTTGGGGTCCATATGTCTCAGCCTTCTGAGTGCTGCCATAACAGTGTCTGCTGTGTTTGGCTCCTCTGTTTCTTTTTTTTTTTTTTTTTTTTTTTTTTTTTTTTTTTTTTTCGAGACAGGGTTTCTCTGTGGTTTTGGAGCCTGTCCTGGAACTAGCTCTTGTAGACCAGGCTGGTTTCGAACTCACAGAGATCCGCCTGCCTCTGCCTCCCAAGTGCTGGGATTAAAGGCATGCGCCACCACCGCCCGGCTTCCTCTGTGTTTCTTTAGTTTGTCCAGTTTGGATTTCTCAGTGCTCGCTCGCTATGTGGTCTCTGTCTAACTTGTTTCTCTTTCTGAGGTCCTGTCTTTAAAGTGGGATTTCAACTGTTGAGAGCTGTGACACCTAGTCAGAGCGTCACAGTCTTGAGTGTGATCCTGGGAGCTGCTTATAAAGCTTCTGCCCAGCTGCTTCCACTGTGTGGCAGGTTTTAGAGTCTTGCTCTAAGCTTAGAAGAAGCTTTGTCCTTGGTTGAAGTAAGAGCTTAGCTGTGCTTGCTTGGTGACAGAGCATTTGCCCAGCACAAGGCATCTCTTCACCTCACCCCCACAGACAACAGCCAGTTCTAAAAAACAAAAAAAAAAAAAACAGAACATACTGTCCATTAGTTGAGAGTTTCTTGAAAGATGAATGCAACCTCTTTTCTGATTCATGCACCTCTTAAGGCCACCAAAACCACTAGTTTCTTTGGTGACTGTCCTCGTAAGACGAATGCTGATCTCCAACACAGGAAATGGAGAAACAAAGGACAGGGGTGAATTTTGGTATGGAGCCCTATGAGGAAAAATGTCAGTATATATTCAGCCATCAACCAAATAGTTATTGAGCACTCACTTTGCAGAAAGACAGTTTTGTTCAAGGGCAGATGTTCTAGGAATGAGCACTCTAGGTGAAGTGGAGCCTAATTGTGTTGTAGGAACAGCTCTGACTGTGTTCACTAAAGCTTGCTGTGGAGTATTTATTATTCAGTAATGGTAGGGATTTCGGGATAGGAGAAATACGAATAGAGAAGTGAAGGAAAAGTGATCTTTCAGGAGAACCATGAAGCTTAGCCCTGAAGAAAAGTAGAACCCATGGGTGCAGTGTTCTGAGTTGGGCAGAAATGTGATGGCCCTGCTTGTGTGCAAGTAGAATGCAGAGCAGGATGTGAGAAGCCAGCCATATATCCTCCCTCCCTCCCTCCCTCCCTCCTTCCCTCCCTCTCTCCCTCCTTCCCTCCCTCCCTCCCTCTCTCTCATCTTTTGTTTTGTTTTTGCTCTTTTGAGACAGGGTTTCTCTGTATAACCCTGATTGTCCTGGAACTCACTCTCTAGACCCGGCTAGTCTTGAACTTGCAGAGATCCATCTGCCTCTGTCTTCTGACTGCTGGGTTTAAAGGAGCATGCCACCACCTCCCAGATACCTTGTGTTTTTAAGAAGTGTTTTAATATCTGTTGTCTCACCTTTATTAAGTAAAGTAAATTTGTATTACCGATTCAGAGAATTTGTGCCTAGCCTCTGTGCTTGTCCTGAGGCGTCACACAGGTGAGGCATGAGTCATGAGAAAGTGATGAACACAGGCGTATATGAATTCTATTTGAGTGCCGTCTTAGATGCTTGTGGAGTTTGGAGGTTTGTTGTTTGTGGCTACATGATCATTGTCAAGTTTAATGTGTAGGGGCAAAAAGTATAACTCAGTGGTGAAACTTTTATGTAGTATAGTGTGAGATCTTGGGTTCAAACACCTGAAAACATCAGACAGAACAGAGAAACCAAACAACTAACATTTGATAATCAGTCTTTAAGAGCAAATTATGCTTTAGATCCCTGGATGGGTTAGAGGTAATGTGAGAAATAGGTTTGCAAACTCAATACTTGCTTTCTTTTACTGCTTAGCTCTTTTGTGTGTATCCTCTTGGCAGAAGTCTCAAGTGACTTTCTGAGGTATCTTTGTGGATTATTAATTTATTGAAGGAACTTAGTTTTTAAAAAAGACACTCCTTGTCTGATCTTTTGGTAACTGGTAAATGTTTAGTTTCTTGTTTCAGAGGTGTCTGGCTTCCTCCTGAGTGTCTGGAATGTAACAGGTTGTGCTCTAAGGCTGACAGAAGTCTGGGCTCTTGCTTTCTTTTTTGACAAGAAAATCGACTCTGAAGAAGCATTTTTTTTTTAATAAAAGTGCTGATCACAGGTTGTCTTCAATACTTAATATGTAGCAAAGGGTGACTTTGAACAGAATTCTGATCCTTCTGCCTTCATCTCCCATGCAGCATCAAACCTAGCTTCCGGCCTTTAGTTTTTTCTCAAACACACACACACACACACACGTAAATAAAATCTTCAGGATACCTGTGTGCTACACCTAAAAGCCAGTTGAAGTAGGCTTGGTAATACACACTTAGACTAAATACTTAGGCTAAAATAGGACGTCAAGATAGGAATATCAATTCTAGGCCAGCCTGGGTAAATTAGCAAGATTGTGTTTCAAAATAAAAATAAAATGGGGCAAAGGATGTAGCTTAGCAAGAAAGTGCTTGCATGCCTTATACAAGGCCCTAAGTTTGAACTCGAGTATTCCATCCCAAAGCCAACTAAAGATTCAGTGAGGAGTGCAGATAAAATACCCAGAGAATTAGGCTGGGCCTGGTAAGACTCTTATGTCTTGATTATGAGTCTCCACCCATGTCTAACAGTGACCCAGCTGAGACATCCAGAAGACTCCAAGACTATTTGGAAGAAGTAAACAGCACACACATCTCCCTCCCATGCCACAACAGATTGGGACACCTCTGAAAACTGTTCTGTAGTTGCCGCTGCAAACTAATTGGGGTGTGTGAATCACAGCTGTATCCTTGATAGACAAATCTCGTGTAGTTTCCATTCCTTTAGCATTTTTTTTATTTATTATGTATACAATATTCTGTCTGTGTGTATGTCTGCAGGCCAGAAGAGGGCGCCAGATCTCATTACAGATGGTTGTGAGCCACCATGTGGTTGCTGGGAATTGAACTCAGGACCTTTGGAAGAGCAGGCAATACTCTTAACCACTGAGCCATCTCTCCAGCCCTCCTTTAGCATTTTTGAAGTGACTTTGTTGTTACTTTGTTTTGAGGCAGTCTCACTGTGTAGCCCTGGCTGACCTGGTGAAATTCACTTGTGGACCTAGTGGGCCTCAAATTTAGAGATTCATCTTTCTTTATCTCTGGAGCGCAGTGCTGAGATTAAAGGTGTATATTTTTGATTTGTTTTTTTTTTTTTTTTTTTTTTTGACAGGGTTTCTATAGTTTTTGGAGCCTGTCCAGGTACTTGCTCTGTAGATCAGGCTGGCCTCAAACTCACAGAGATCTGTCTGCCTCTGCCTCCCAAGTGCTGATAAAGATATGTGCCACCACCATCCAGCTGTTGTTGCCTTGAGTTTTTAATTTTTGAATTCTAAAGTGCATGATTAGGTTTTTAATTACTAAAGTACAGAATTTTCCCCTTTATGCTACGACTGCCTTCAGTGATTTTTAGATTTTATTTTATATATTATTTTAATGTTAACCTGGGTGTAAATCTAGTGTGGCCGACAGCAGCTAGAGGTCTTTTAGAACTTTAAGAAGGCTATCAGGTGGTGGTACTTTAATTCTGGCACTCCAGAAACAGAGGCAAGGCAGATCTGAGTTCAAGGCCAGTCTGGTCTATAGTATAAATTCCAGGATAGCAAGGCTACACAGAGAAACCCTGTCTCTAAGCATCCTCTCCCCCCCCAAAACCCCGCAAAACCAAATAACAAAACAGAACTTTAAAGAGGGAAGCAGTTGGATGTTCACGTTAGTCAGACTTGTGTTGCTGTGACAAATGCTTGAAAACAGTGAAAAGGAGTAGACTCACACCTTTAGAAGTCTCCGTCCGTGTTCCCTTGGATAGGAGGCTGGAAAATTACTGTAGGGAAAGAGCAGCAACAGAGTACTGTAGAAGACCAGGAATGTGACCTATTCATTCAGAGCATACCCTCTATAAACAGGCCTGCCTCCTTGTTTGTACTGCCTCCCAGTCATACCATCAGGGTATGAATTCAACAGTGGGTTAATTTTTTATCAGGTCTGAGCCCTCCTGATCTAATCATTTCCTTATACCCATCAGCTGACAACCAGACAGCTGACACAGTGAGCCTTTGGGGGATGTTTTAGGTTCAAGCCATAACAGCGTGTGGATCTTGCTTGGTATAGAAGTACCTACACTGAACAAACACTTCTGTAGGTCTGTGCTATTGTTGGCTCCTAATAAGCTACACAGCATCTTCTACTGAGGAAGACATACCAGTTTGAGAGCTGATAGGACCTGACCTGGGAATCTTTGCCTTCTATAGTTTACTAGAAGCTGTGTTGTTCGGTACTTTTCTAGGCTAGCCTGACTTTGAGGCCAGATGTCCTCCTTTTTGGCATTGGCCTGACCACCATTTCAACATCTAGCCATAGTGACAGAGATTTGCAAAACAGGGATCCCCAGAGTCTTTAAGACTGTTTTTGGCTGTTTTGTTTTGCCTTTTGGAAGTATGAACCTAATATAGAAAAGTTAGTGCTTATTCAGAAATTGCAGCCGTGATAAGTCTGAAGCAAGTAAAAGAGCTGGTTAAATCAAACTGTTTGTGGGTGGGGAGGAATTCTAGCAGGAAATTCCCTGGGCAAAGACAGTGGATGCTAGTTTTATTTGGTTGGTTTATAAACAAGATGTGTTGATCTGACTGTTTCTGGAATGAAAAAAATGTTTATGATTGTCACACTTTAAGAATGTTCAAAAAAGAAGGTAGCTCAAGCAGTTGTCACAGCTTTAAGCATTCATGGTTGAAGTATTTGTTTAAGCAGTTGGTACTGTGGCATCTTAGAGCAGGTGTCCATGAATTCTCAGTCACAGAGTCTGTGACATCCTTTTTGATGCTGAGGCATTGCCCTTCTGAGGTCCAAGCCTGCATCAGGACTACTGGCAGGGTCAAAAATTGCAGCTAATGATCTGTGGGAGTATGTGTTGGTATGTGGAGGAAGAATGGGGCGGTGATTTGGGAGTGATGGCCATGCTGACATTTTATTTTCTCAGGTCTGTGTGATTAGTCAGTTAGGTCAGAAAAGCCAGTAACCAGAACAGTTTTCTAAATTCAGTTCATTGAAGTCAGGTTAGTATTCATTTAGAGTAATGGCCTTTAGTTTGTATTACAATGGGAGAAACAACCAAACAACCCAGGAAGCTTAGCTTTTAACTTGAAAGTGAAGTCAAGTGGTCATTGCCGTTCTTCATAGTAGATCATTTGGGGAATGGAATGGAAGGGAAGCCCTTTCCCTTTGCAGACTTCTGATAAGTCCCCACCTGGCGTATATACTGTTGGGGAGAGAGCAACATTAGAATCCACGAGGCCACACTTTTGCACTGGACCTCCTCTTCTTTTTTTCTCAGGGCAGTCTCATCTTCAACCTTGACTCTCAACAGACGTTGGTGATCTTGCTCTCTGGATAGTGCTACTCTGTATTGAGTTGAGGTGGGGGTTATTATAATTGGGTGGAGTTTGGAAAGCTAGAAAGCAATTTTTAGTTTCCAGTAAGCACCTACTTAGAAAAGTATGATCATGCATTGTTTCATGGTGAGGGTATAGGCTGAGAATGTGATAGACAGTTCTGTTATACGAATGCCATATGGAAACCTAGGTGATACATTTACATATAGTTTTGTTTTTTGTTTTTCCTAGCAGGCTGCTTCCTGAAGGGTCTCCAACAGGGCTGCTTTGTTTCACAGTTAACTTCCCCCCTTCCAAGTAGGTCTTTGAATCTTTGACTTGTACAAGCTAAGCAAATACTCTACCTAAGAGCTGTACCCCACTTCAATTTTCCTTATTCGTAAGTAGGAGTCAGTTCTTCATATTAAAGTATAGTAAATTCATAAGCTAGTAAGTTATTACTATTAGATATACTGTACTAGAAGAGAAAAACATTCTGCACTGTACATAATTGTCTGTGCTCTGCTGCTATTTGATTAACAGTCCCATAGGTTTTATACCAATGTCACCACAAACATTCAAATAGTGCCTTGTATTGTGGTTAGGCTTTAGGAAATTTTCAGCTTCTCTATAATTTTATATCACCACCATCATAGATGTTCTCTAGAACATTGTTATGTGGCTTGTGATTACCTAGTTAAATGGGTTACCACTTATGTTTTGTGATTTGGTAATGCATATAAAATCTTAATTGAATAGTGTATGAAATTTAGTAAAACTGCTCAGTAATTGAAGCCCCGTACCTGTCCTACAGGGTAAGTAGTCAGCAAATGTGTGCTGAAGTGTTAATTGTTGTGTTGTCTTAAGATAATTGTAGTTTGCTTTAATTGGATTCTTAGATGTCACATGAGTTTGAAGGTTCATTCCCACTTACGTATACAAGTCTGGCCACCTACCTCCACTACGCCTCCTGCTCTGCCTGCTTCAGCCAAATGGACAATTAGACTTAGCTAGACAAATGTTCTACCACTGAGTTATATTCCCAGTCTACAACAACAAAACATTTATTCTAGAGATAGGATCTCACTCTATAGCTGAGGCTAGGCTTCAGTTCTTAGTAGGTCCCCTGCTTTAACCTCTTAAATGTTGGGATTGCAGATATGGCTATAATCCCAAATGTTAATCCTACAAAAAACAAATCTTAATTGTTAAAAGAGGAGGAGGAAGAAAGAAGAAAGAAGAAGCCAGGCATAGTTGTACATGCTGTGGGGGCAGGAGAATCAGGAGTTCAAGGCCAGCACCCACTGGATAGTGAGTTTAAGGTCAGCCTGGACATGATACCGTGCTCCCAAGCAACAAAACAGGAAAGAAAGAACAAAAATACATGCCATAAAATTCACCATGTGAACAGTTTTTAAGTGTTGCCAGTTAGTAGTGAGTAATATTTAACCAGAGCATATGGAGTGTTCAGTAAGCCTCTCACACAGGGTGTTAAAGATCAGCTTGGATTTAGACCATGGTCTAGTAAAGCATATCTGTTTAGTTTTGGACTTCGAACAGTATTTTTCTCCCTTTAAGACACGTTTGTACCTGTGTGTATTTATATACAAGTTGGGATCTTTGCTTTCTTTCTATGATATTGGAAAGAAAACAAGCCACCATCAGCAGAAACCACTGTCCACTGTAGGTTTCTTTGGTACCTGCGATAGTGATGATTTATAAGAAATTCTCTAAGTGACAGGAGCTTTTAAAGCAGCTTTCCCTGTTGATAGACAAGATAGATGTGGTACTTACTGCTTAGAGGTAGCAATTTTCTCTCCCACATATTTTACCTTTTAGTCTCTGTTTATGTGACCATGGCTGCTTCTGATTGATTGAATCTGGATGTTCCTATTGCTTGTAATCTTCTCTTATCACAGTCGCTCCAGCTCCCCATGGCAAAGAAACCCCATCAGCTTCCTGAGCCAAGAGTAGTTCTAAGGTGAGACTAAAGTCTAAAAGTGACCTCCTTTATCTAATGTCACAGTGTACTGAAGGCCTTCCTAAAATGGGAGCTGAGAATCCGCCTGTCTTTTTCACATGGGGAGTCCAAGTAAATAATTTCACACTATTGCTTTGTATTGTGTTCAGATACCGCTAGTTCTTTGGCTAAACTGCTTTAAACTAATTAACTTTTCAGAGGTTTTTGTGTTAATGTTGAACTCACAGTACTGGATTTTACCTTCTGAGTATGTGGACCAAAAAAGCCTTTTCAAGACAGGATCTCTCTCTCTGTGTATCTGCTCTGGCTGTCCTGGAACTCACTTTGTAGACCAGACTGGCTTTGAAATCACAGAGATCCACCTGCCTCTGCCTCCCGAGTGCTGGAATTAAAGGCACTGGGGTTCATTCTTTTAAATGTGTTCTAAAAAGAAAATCTCATTTTAATTACAAGAGTGATAGTAACAGTCTAACAGCTTAAGTACTGTTTTAAGGTAGCATACCTGTTGAGCTCCTGGGAGTTGACAGAATTGGCTGCCTTTGCCACATTTCATTTGGTTAATAATGAGTTGAATCTCACAACTTCTTTATTTCTAGAAAGTAAAAACTAATAACTGTTCTTTTAAGAGTCTTTAGATTAAAGTAGATAGACGTTTTATTAACAGATTGGATTATTGTGAGCTGAATATGCCATATGTGAGTTTACTTAGTGAACTTACTTGAGTGGGAAGCATTCCCACTGGGCTCCTATAAGCACAGGGCATTCATTACACATGGGGAGGCAGCAGAGTAGCTAGAGAGCCTTTTTTCCAGGGCCTGGATTCTGTTGGCGTAAGGCTTCCTACTTCTCAGGCCCTTAAAGCTATTTGGACAGAGTTAGAGTAGGGTCCTGAGGTCTTGGTGCCTCACTGGCTGGTATCTACCTCTCCCTCCCATCAGGTGACATGCTTCAGTCCCATCTAAATAGGGCTCTGTATCAGTGATAGGAAGCACCAGAAGGACCCTTTCCTCCACTTCTCTCAGCTGACTGGTGTCCTTGCTAACTACTATATAGTGATTTTATTCCCCATGTATCCTTAACAACTGATGTATAATATCTACTTTCAAGGTAATTTTTTGATATTTTGGGTTATCTTGTAGATACTTCTGAAAATCACTTCTGCCCATTTGAGACTTCCGTCTTTGGATTAAAGGTGTCTGCTAGATTTCTCTAGGTTGTTTTTTCATCATTTTGAGACTCACTTCCCAAGAGCTTGGAGGAAGTCTCCTCTACATATAGCCTTCTACCTCAAGTGGAATTGTTGCCTCATTGTGCTGTTAGATGCTGGATGTATGCCAGGCCCAGCAGTGGGGTGGGATGAGTATCTTGATTGTTAGGGCTTTTCCCAGTTACTGCAGCTCTTAGGGCAGTTGTGAGCAGCTTGTGTGGCTGCTCCCACACTGCTGTCACAGAAGGCTTTGTCTTCTCCAGGTTCTGTAGGGACCAACACTTTTGTAGCTCAATCTGGCCTTGTGAGTAGTGGAATTCAGGTGTCTACCACCCACCCAAACCTCCAACACATTTTCTTTCTTTAGCATTTTGAGTGCAAAGTTTCCCTGTTGTAACCTTGCTGGCCTTGCGTTTGCAAGTTGTACAAGCTGGCCTCAGATTTGAAATCCTCATGTCTCAGCTTCTTCACTGCTGGGATTTTAGGCCTTTGCCACCCATATCTGGCTTTTCCAGTTCTTCTAATACCTTTAAAGTTTTTCTGATTTCCGGGTGGGGAGTGTCTAAAGTTGCTGCCATGCAAACTGTCTTTTCCCCTGTGTACCATGGCTGGTTGACATGTGTTCAGAGAGCCAGGGCCTTTTGTCAAGGCTCTGAGAGGACCCATTATTTTTTATTTATATAGTTTTGTGTGTGTGTGTGTATGTGTGTGTGTTTTGTGATTTTTTTTGTTTTTGAGCTCTACATTTTTCTCTGCTCCTTGCCCTGCCTCTCCCCTCCCCTTCAACCCTCTCCTAAGGTCTCCATGCTCCCAATTTACTCAAGAGATCTTGTCTTTTTCTACTTCCCATGTAGATTAGATCCATATATGTCTCTTAGGGTCCTCATTGTTATCTAGGTTTTCTGGGATTGTGATTTGTGGGCTGGTTTTCTTTGCTTTATGTTTAAAAACCACCTATGAGTGAGTACATATGTTAATTGTCTTTCTGGGTCTGGGTTACCTCACTCAAAATGATGTTTTCTAGCTCCATCCATTTTCCTGCAAATTTCAAGATGACGTCATTTTTTCTGCTGTGTAGTTCTCCATTGTGCAAATGTACCACATTTTCCTTATCCATCCTTTGGTCGAGGGGCATTTAGGTTGTTTCCAGGTTCTGGCTATGACAAACAAGGCTGCTATGAACGTAGTTGAGCATCCTTTGGATATATACCAAAAACTTGTATGCTGGGTTTTGAGGAAGGTTGTTTCCTAATTTTCTGAGAAATTGCTACACTGATATCCAAAAGGGCTGTACCAACTTGTACTCCCACTAGCAATGCTGGAGTGTTCCCTTTACCCGTCAACCTCTCCAGCATAAGTTGTCATCAGTGTTTTTGATGTTGGCTATTCTTACAGGTGTAAGATGGAATCTCAGAGTTGTTTTGATTTGCATTTCTCTGATGACTAAGGATGTTGAACATTTCCTTCAGCCATTTTAGATTCCTCTGTCGAGAGTTCTCTGTTTAGGTCTGTACTCCATTATTTTATTGGATAATTTGTTCTTTTGATGACCAGTTTCTTGAGTTCTTTATATATTTTGGAGATCAGACCTCTGTCTAATATGGGGTTGGTGAAGATCTTTTCCCATTCTGTAGGCTATCATTTTGTCTTGTTGACCGTGTTCTTTGCTTTACAGTTTTAGGAGGTTCCATTTATTAATTGTTCCTCTCAGTGTCTGTGCTGTTGGGGTTCTATGTAGGGAGTGGTCTCCTGTGCCAATGTGTTCAAGTATACTTACCACTTTCTCTGCTATGAGGTTCAGTGTAGCTGACTTTATGTTGAGGTCTTTGATCCATTTGTACTTGAGTTTTCTACATGGTGATAGATAATGGATCTGTTTTCATTCTTCTACATGTTGATATCCAGTTATGCCAGCACCATTTGTTAAATATGCTTTCTTTTTTCCATTTGATATTTTTTGCTTCTTTGTCAAACATCACATGTTCAAAAGTGTGTGGATTAATATCCGGGTCTTCAATTTGGTTCCATTGGTGAGAGGACCCATTTTTATGAAGTTGGATTTCACTAGCATAGGTACATAGAGCTCAGATTTCTTTGTGTACACTGTGTCCCTGTTTCCACCATTCATTCCTTAGTGGCAGAACTTTGATAGCTTCTGGCATCCAGACAGAGACAGCGGTGAGCTCCTTTGAGACACTCTTTCAGGTAGCCTTGAGTCTGGTGTCATGGAAGGTATAAATATATATGCGGTGTTAACAGGGGTGCCTTGCCAGGAACACTGCACCCTTTCTCCTAACAGATTGTAGCCACCAGGCTCTGTATGACAGTGGTTGGTGTTTACTGATCTTGGGTTTTGCTTCCCTGAAGGAAGGGATAGGATCTCTGTAGTGACCAAGAGAGCATTTGAGGCTTGTATAAATTTTTTTCCCCTATGGCTAGTAAGATAGTTTAATAGGTAAAAGTATTTGGTGTCAGTCTGTTTAATCTTGAACCCTGAGACCCACGTGGTAGAAGGAGACTCCGAAATGTTGTCTTCTGACTTCCATATACATGCTGTGGCACACACATCCTTTCTCCCCAATAAAGAAATACTTAAAAAAAAATTGCTGGACGCTGGTGGCGCACATCTTTAATCTTGGCATTTGGGAGGCAGAGGTAGACAGATCCTATGCATTTGAGGCCAGCCTGGTCTACAAAGTGAGTTCAAGTTATACAGAAAACCCTGTCTCAGAAAAAAAAAGTGTGCACACACACATTTAAAAATTATTCCAGGGAAACAACTTAATATAGATATGTAGCTATAATCTACAAGGTTTCTTGTGCAAGCAGGCATGACCTTTGCTTATAGAAAACCAGCATTAGAAAGACATACAGGCTACTTTTTTCCAAGTTGCAGAACCAATTTTTTATCCCTAGAGCATGGAAAACTAGCCCACAGTAGTTGGAGTTGTGCCCTGGACATTGCCTGACTGCTAAATGCAGAGCACTTCGTCATGCCTGTGAGACACACACCCCGTGTTGTCATGTGACCACAGATAGTAGACTGAGCTTATGCTTTTAGTGGGGAAGGGTGTGACTTGTAATCAATGCTATTTTCATATACACTAAGAATTTAAAATTAAGAATCAGATTAGGAAAGTAAAAGATGAACTGGACTTAATAGATGGGAAGGTAGATGAGCTAAATTAAAGAAAAAAGTAGGAAAAATAAAAATAAGAAGTCCTCATCCCTCCCCGTTTATCCACTAGGTGCACGCCCAGTCCTGAGTTTTCCCTTTGGTGTTTCCAGGGTTGAGACAGGCTTTGCCCATGCTAGACAGGAACTTTACTGCTGAGCCACACCCCAGCCCAGCAACTGGGGCAGGGTTAGGACAGGCAAGTGGGAAACAGAGGAGGAAAGTAGACAGAGAGATAGGATGATGAATAGGGTGTAATAAATTGGCCAGAAGATCCAGATGTTCTGATTTGGGTTTTAGTTATTACCATTTCGAAGTTTTCCCAATACTCACATGAAAATGGGAGATTAAAGTTCAAAGGAATTAAACAAAACTGGCCTCCAACTCCTGTATAGTCAAGATAACACTATAGTCCTCCTAGCTCCCCTTCTCAGTGCTGGGATGGGCCTGTGTCACTATGCCCTGCCTACGTTTTTTAATTAAGTAATTAAATCCCCACCCCACCCTGTGTTCACGTGTGCTGCATGCATTCAGGCACACAACAGGACAACTGTGGGAATCGGTTCTCTCCTACCATAGAGGATCTGGGGGTTGATCTTAGGTTATTAGGCTTGCTGGCATAGATCTTTACTCACTGAGGTATTTCTTGCTGGCCCTTGCTTCATTCTTTGAGAGAGTCTTGCTGCATAGCCCTGGCTGATCTGGGCTCAAACTGGTGGCTGTTCTCCTTCTTCTCCTTATGCCTCCCTTGGGAGTCAACTGAAGATTTAGTTTGTATTATGCTAGGAATCAGTAGATAACAGACTAATATCACACATACCTGAGTATCTAACATCCAGATTTGTCAGCACCACACACTCTTCCTTATTTTTGTGATTTTGGTAACTTGTAGCTCTTACAGAGGAGCTAGGTTCATTTCCTAGCTCTGACATGGAAGCTTACAGTTATCCATAAGTCCAGCTCCAGGGATCTGAAGTCCTCTTTTGACCTTCAAGGACACGGGCATGCATGTGGTGCACATACTTGTAGGCAAGCCACTCATAAATCAGCTGGGTGTGCGTTCTGGGCTAACCAGGGCTACATAGAGAAATCCTGTCTCAAAAAAACAAACAAACAAACAAAATAAAATGAATAAAAGTAAAAATAAAAATTAAGAAGAGTTGAGTGTGGTGGTCCAGGCCTGTAGTTCTAGCCTTGCTGGGCTGGAGTGTGGCTTCGCATTAAAGTACCTGCCAGCTATGTGCAAAGTCTGTGCTCAACCTTTGGAAGCAAAAGGAGGATAAAAGTCCCAAGCCCAGAATTCCTGACTGTTCGAGTTCCGCTGCCCTTTTCCAAATTAGGAAAAAGAATACACAACACAAAAAGAAAACTCAAGGAACTACCGCTTCTGTGAGCCTTGTTCTGAGTTTCTTAGTTTTTGCCCTTTGTTCACTTTTTATATTCATTTATATCATATGTAGCATATAGGGTTCTTAATTGTATTTTGTGGAAAATATTGGGGAAAACAGTATCTACTCCATTTCCCCAGAAATCCAATTTATTGTCTTTTTAAAAAAAGGTGAATGTGAGCCGGGGTGGGGATTTGGAGGGTGGGGAAAGGCACACACTTTTAATCCCGGCACTCAGGAGACAGAGGCAGGTGGATCTTTCTGAGTTGGAGCCCAACCTGAAGTACAGAGCTGTTCTAGGACAGCCAGGGTTACACAGGGAAACCCTGTCTTAAAACAAAACAAACAAAAAGATTGATGTGTATGATGTTTGCCAGTATGTATGTTTGTACACCGTGTGCATGCCCTGTACATTGTGAAGGCCTGAAGAAGATGGCAGATTCCTGGAATAGAAGGTATGTATGGTTGTGAGCTACCGTATGGGTGCTGGGAACCAAACTTAGGACCTCTACAAGAACAAGTGCTCTTAATGGAGGAACCATCTCTAGTCCCAGTTAATTGCCTTTAAGATGTTTTATACAGTCTAATGTCTTTTTTTTCTTGTAGTTTTACTATATTCTTTGTTTGTTTGTTTGTTTGTTTTCAAGACAGGGTTCTCTGTGTAACTGTCCTGGCTGCCCTAGAACTAGCTCTTGTAGACCAGGCTGGCCTTGAATTCACAGAGATCTGTCTGCCTCTGCCTCCTGAGTGCTGCGATTAAAAGTGGTGGAGTTTTTACTGTATTCTAAAGGTATCAAAAAGCCTGTCTTTTACATTGTAACTATAATTTGGTGGTTTCTCTTGTGTGTATAGAGAACTGAGGAAGGAACTTAACTTTGATTGTTTGCTTAGATAATTGCTTATTCTAGTGCCTTGGAAGTTGGTTTGTGAGTCTCCTCTTCTAGTCCATTGTCTTAACAGTCTTAAACATACTAGCTTTATGTTTGACTACTGGACATGACTCTTAACTTTGTTTCATTTGAGGGCCAGGATTGGACTCTGTCTCTTTAATTTTAGTTAAAAGGTGTAATGAATAAGAAAATTAATAGCAGCCGGGCGATGGTGGCGCTATTTAATTCCAGCACTCGGGAGGCAGAGGCAAACGGATCTCTGTGAGTTCGAGACCAGCCTGGTCTACAGAGCTAGTTCCAGGACAGGCTCCAAAGCCACAAAGAAACCCTGTCTTGAAAAACAAAAAAACAAACAAAAAAAATTAATAGCAATGTTTAAAATAGCAGAAACCCCATTGGAACTAATTGCTTTGGATTTGCATTGTCTTTAGTGTTTCTCCTTTTCAGTGGCCTTGTTTTCTATAAGAAGTTTATTTACTTTGTTTGCATTACCTAGGTTAAAAAGTGCCACACACACATGCGCACGCAGAAGCACGCATAGACCACCCCCTAGCATGGTGTTAACAGCAGGTTTTGCTCTTTGTCTTTAGTGGGAAATTGCTTATGTCTGTGATTACCTAAGAGCATCCACAGGTCCCATGAGGCATCATCTGTATGACTGCTAGCTCAGAGGAAGTAAGTCTTAAACTCCCTGAAGCCTATAGGGCGAGAGGAAAACAGATTTTTAATATGACTCTGCTAGGAACAGAGGGCAAGAAAGCCCACAGCCACTTGATAAACAAGTCCTATGTTCTTGGGATTCAGCATGCTATGGTTTCAGTATGTACAATCCCTTTAAATTAGTAGTGAGGTGTTTTTATATAAAATTTCAAAATAAGTGTTACTTTACACTTAAGAAACCAATCATTTCCAGTGTAAAGCAGCTGCATGTTGTTGAGGAGCACAGGAATAAGAGACTTGTCCTTCAGGTAGAACTTCTTGGCAGAACACTTGGGAAGTGTGCAGTCTTGACAGGAGCAGCATTGCTGATGACTGAACCTGCTCTTCTTTTTTTTTTTTTTCCAGGCTGTGTGCGCTCTAGGATGGAGCAGGTGTGCAGGGGGTGAGGACCCAGCCTGGGACCACATCGCTTCCTTCCTTCCTTAGCGACTGTTGGCTTGAGCAAACACTAGCCTGGGACGAGGATGTCTGTGGGCATCTGGCTACTGCACCCCCTCTGGGGAAGGACTTTTCTTCTCCTACTCTCTGTGGCTATGGCTCAGTCCCACTGGCCCAGTGAACCCTCAGAGGCCGTGAGGGACTGGAAGAACCAGCTCGAGGCATCGATGCACTCAGTGCTTTCAGACTTCCATGAGACTGTTCCCACTGTGGTTGGCATTCCTGATGGCACGGCTGTTGTTGGGCGCTCATTTCGAGTGAGCATTCCCACAGATTTAATAGCCTCTAGTGGAGAAATCATCAAGGTGAGACTACATGTAAAAACAAGAATGAGGAAGGGTTCCTGTCTTCTATTTTAGTTTTGATGTTTTTTTCCTTTTTTGTTGTATCTTATTTATTGAGATGGGGCTGACCTGAATGCTCACATGTATATATGACTACCCCATATGTGCCTGGTTCTTCAGATATTAGAAGCAGCTGTCAGATTCAGTGGCCACCATTCTCACCTGGAACTATTACTCTTAATGAGTAAGCTTGGAAACCTGCCCAGAAGTACATTTTTCTTTTTTAAAATTTTATGTGTATGTTTTGCCTACATATATATATGTGCACCATGTATGTGTTATGTGTGCCTACTGAAATCAGAAGAGGATGTTGGGTTCCCTGGAACTGGAATTAGAGATGGTTATAAGCTGCCACGTGCGTGCTAGTAACTGAACTTGGATCAGATCCTCTGGAAGAAGCACAAGTGTACTTAACTACTCTCCACCCCAGCCCAGCAGCCCTGTCATGGAGGCTCTTGGTTGAAACTTTTACAAATTCAGGGGTGTCCTTCTGATACACAGACCCAGATTTCTAGGCTGACTGTTCCATGCCAGTCTTACCATGGAGAGGTAAATCTGTTTTTTCTTTCCCTTTCATCTGGGTGGCTCTTGACTCCTTTACCCTCTTTGAGCTCTCTTTTCCCTCTGGACTCTTCTGTACTTCTGAAGGCTGTAGCTCATGTAGCACATGAATTCCATAGAACTCTTTGTACCCCAGCAAGCCAGATACTAATCTGTTAGGCAAGGAGTGGCAGTTTTGAAGGATACATTGCTTGCTTAGGTTTTGGTATGACCCTCTGAATAAACCCTGCATTGGTTGGCTTTGTTCCAATGGTTATTGGAATGTTTTACATGGATTAATTTTGACCAGAAGTATCTTGAACTGATACAGTGAACTAGATATTTGTAGTATCTGGCAGAGACATGTAACAATCTTATTCACCAGGGGCATAAAGAGCTTTTACTGGGAAAACAGGATTTGATCTGAGCATATTTATCTATAGAGACCAGACAACTTATTAGCTGGTGAGCCTATGAGAAAACAGATGAAGGGTGGGGGGTGTAGTTCAGTGATAGAACATTTGCCTAGCACACATGAGACTCTGTTTTTGATTCCTTGGCATTGAACAATAGCTTGAAAATTCAGCCCAGCCCACTCTTACAGGGCTGTATAGGTGGAGGATTTGGAAAGGTAAGGCTTAACTTTATTCTTGGAGCTGTGACTTCCTCACCTGTAAAACAAGCTTGAAAAAGTTTTTACTTATTTGGAGATAGTCTTGTTGTTGGTTGTTTTTGCTCTTACTCTTTTGGCTCTTTTTGAGGGACCCACCACCCAGATACCAAATAAATCACACACAGAGGCTTATTCTTAGTTATGAATGCCCTGTCTTAGCTTGGCTTGTTTCTTGCCAGCTTTTCTTAAATTATCCCATCTGTCTTTGGCCTTGGGGCTTTTATCTTTCTTTAGTCTTGTATACCTTTTCTTTCTTACTCCATGTCTGGTTGTGTAGCTGGGTGGCTGGCCCCTTGAGTCATCCTCCTTTTTCCCAGATTTCTCCTCCTATTTATCCTGCCTGACAGCCCTCCTTACTTCTCTCTCCTGCCTCACTATTGGCTGTTCACCTCTTTATTAGACAATTACGTGTTTTAGTCAGGCACAGTAACACAGCTTCACAGAATTAAACAAATGTAACATAAACAAAAGTGATACACCTTAAAATAATACTCCCAACACAGTCTCACTGGCTTCTGAACTATGATCATCCTCCTGCCTCTGCCTACTGAATGGTGGGATTACAAGTGTGTGCCATCCGCCTGACTGGAAGGTCTATGTTAAAGGAATTTCTTTTCTGATTATAATAACGCAAGGACTGAGAAACGGCTCAGCAGTTAGGAGCACTTGTTTTTATAGAGGACCCAGGTTAAATTTATATTCTTAGCACCTACATGGTGGCTCGTAACTGCCTTCTGTAACTTCAGTTTCAGATCCCTGTTCTGACCTGAGAGCACAAGGTATGCATGTGGTACACAGACATACATGCTAGGAGAACTCCCATACACATGAAATAAAGTAAATCTAAAAACAAATTTTTAAGAGTTACATAGGCTTGCAAAGTCTGTGGAAGAGAAAGAAAACTTTCTTGTGGTTTCTGCCATTTTCTACTTTTATTAGAGATTGACATACTACATATAAACATATTTTAAATAGACCCAAGATTTATTTATTTTTACATGTGTGTCTGTGTGAGTGAATGCCAAGGGTGTGGGTGCAGGAGGAGGCTAGAAAGAGGATGTTGTATCTGTAAGAACTGGAGTGAGAAGTGGTTGTGAGCCATTCAACATGGGTGCTGGATGCTCAACTTGTGTTCTCTGTAAGAGAATAAGTGTCCTTTTGTCTTTCTCTCTCCCTCCCTCTCTCTTTCCCCCTCTTTCCTTTCCTTTCTTCCTTTTTTTTTTTTTTTTTTTTTTTTTAGTGGGTTTTAGAGACAAGATTTCTCTGTGTAGCTCTGAAGCCTGTTTGAGAACTTGCTCTGTAGACCAGTCTGGCCTTGAACTCACAGAGATCTTCCTGCCTCTGCCTCCTGAGTGCTGGGATTAAAGGCTTGCACCACCAATACCTGCTCTCCCATGATTTTTAATACTCATTGTGGATGTAACTTTTAGTGGCTACCTAATAATATTGTTGCCTATAAGGCTGTTTTTCTTTCCTTGTTTTGAATCAGGTCTTGCTATGTAGACCAGGCTAACCTCAACCTCAACAGAGACCAGGCCTGGCGGTGGTGGCACACGCCTTTAATCCCAGCACTGCCAGGGAGGCAGAGGCAGGCGGATCTCTGTGAGTTCGAGACCAGCCTGGTCTACAAGAGCTAGTTCCAGGACAGGCTCCAAAACCACAGAGAAACCCTGTCTCGAAAAACTAAAAAAAAAAAAAAAAAAAAAAAAACAAAAACAGAGACCTGTTTGCGTCTCTCTTCCGATTAAATTAGTGCATCACCATGCCTGACATAAGAAGCACTTTAGACCAAGTATGTTGGCACATGTTTGTAATCCCAGTCCATGGGAGGTGGAGGCAGGGAGATTAAGAGTTCAAGATCATCCTCGGCTAACATAGTAAATATGAGGCCAGCTTGAATACCTGAGACTCTGTCTCAAACAAACAACAACAGTAGTATTTTAGGTCTTATTGCCAAGATGCTTGTTTAGGATAACCTTCAAATAATTTCTGACAATAGTACCTACTTTATCCAAGACATCATTTGCTCATTACTTCTCAAGGTTCTTTATCTTGATCCTCTCAGTTGTTTTCATACTAAAGCTAGAAACATTTTATTATTTTGAATCTGCTCAAAACCACCCCCTATTACTGATAAGTATTTAGGATGAGACCCCTGTGATCTGTTTTGAGGTTTCCTTCCTTTCCCCTTTGCCTCTTTGTGTCTTACCCTAGCCTCATCTACTGTCCCTTTCTGTTCTGATTATTCCTAGCTTACGGCCTGCTCCAGGCCTTTGGCTCCCTTCTACTTTCCTTCTTCCATCTTTCTTAGTGCTGTCACTTCTTTCAGATTCAATTAGAATGTCTTCTGAACTACTAGAGCTTTTTTCTCCATGGTGGAAGCAGTTTCCCCACAAATACCATTACCTTCTTCTTAGACGTCTGTCCTGGTCACCAGGCATAGTACTTGCCTATGATCACAGCACTTTGGGAGGCTGAGACTGGTTTAAGGCCAGCCTGGGCTACAGAGCGAGATGTTGTCTATACCTTTTCCACTTCAAACCTGGTTTGAATTCTCAAAGCCTCTGTTCAGTGGCAGAAATGTTGGGTCTGAGCCATTCCAGGCCATGCTGTGGGCATAGTCGGAGCCCATCATAGAGAGTCTCCAGCTGCTATGTGGGTAATCCTGCCTATTCGGCAACAACTCAGGCTTAGTACCTCCTCTTTAGGTTAATTGAGAAGGAGTCAGTGCCATGTGGTGGGGAGCATGCCTATAATCCCTATAATGTGAAGGAAGAGTTTGAGTTTGAGGTCAGCTTCAGCTGCAGAGTGGGCCCTGTCTGGAAAGGGTAGTAACGGTAAGAAATACCTTGGTGTCACTTGAACGATGAGGCTGCCCCTGTAGAGCCCTTCAGATATCTTCTGTTGGTACAGCTGTGAGGGTGGCTTTTCATTCCAGCTTTCCTTCAGGCTCCTTGCAGACAGTGTGAATTTTTCCTCAACCTAAGATGTCGGTAGGCTGGGAGCAGCCCTTGCCGAGATTGTGCTCTCAGCTGCTGGCATGGGCTACCTCATTGTTCCCCTGAGAACAATGGACACTTTTTTTTTTGGCCAGAAAGAGGGGTTCATGAAAGGAGCTTTTGGGGGGGCATGCTTGAGAGCTTTGTGGCACGTGAGATGAACTGCAGTTTCTTCCTGCCTCGAGTGGGTGTTCCCTGGTTCTGAATGGACCCCTTGTGAGCATGGCACACCGGGAATGTGGGTTGGCAAAGAAAAGCATCCTTGGGAGTGGGCTGTCAAAATGGTATTTGTCCAGACTTAGCAACTCAAATTCTTACTGAGAATACTGGCTTCTGTTTTATTATTTTTTTCTAAATGACAAGAGCTAGAGCTGAAAGATAAAATGAGAAAGTAAAAATAGACGTCAGGGCTTACGGTAGAAGGGCTGATTGTGGGAAATTTTGAGTGGCTGAAACTATGTTTAGTAGCTCTTTTGGGGAGATGATATTTTTGTTTGTCTTTGTTTTTGGAGACAAGGTTTCTGTGTAGTTTTGGAGCCTGTCCTGGAACTAGCACTGTAGACTAGGCTGGCCTTGAACTCACAGAGATCCAACTGTCTCTGCCTCCTGAGCACTGGGATTAAAGGCGTGCGCCATCACTGTCCAGCTAATTAATTTTTTTTAAAGATCTATTGATGTGTATATGTTCATGCCTGAGTAAACGTGTTTGCCTCACACGTGAACACACCTGCAGAGGCCAGAAGAAGACATAAACTTCCCTGAAACTAGAGTTACAGGCAGTTGTGAACCACTTGTACTCTTAACCACTGAACCATCTCTCCAACTCTAAATAATTTTTAGGGAAGAATAATTAACATCAGATAAAAATTTTATACCTCAAGTGAGAGGGCACTGGCTGGGCTAGAAGTGTGATGTTGTGGTCCTGGTGTCTGTGGAGAAAACAACTATAGTTCTAACAGTCATGTATCTAGAAGTTGGACGAGTGATTATCCTCTGGTTGTTGTGGTTCTGCTTTACTTGGCAGAGGAACAGCCTCATGCCTCTTCTTCCATCCTGGTTTATCACTTCTGATGTCTGACCCTCTGGCCTCAAGCTAGACCTATGTATGACTGACTGTATATAGCTCTGCCTTCCATGTTTATCATTTGCAGAAGGCCACAGGATAAATTTGGGTTATTATTGTAGTTCATGGTACAGACAGGTCAGGTCTGAATGTGAGATGTCCCCAAGGCTCAGACTCCATCAGAGGCATTATTTTCTGTCTCCCTGAGCAAAGAAAACAAAAGGTTATGACTACCTCATTTGGGAGTGGTTCAGGGAGTTTTCTCTGACTCCTTGCAGGTTGACCTGGCTCAGTGGCTTGATTAAGGGAGGGAACTGAAGGTAAGGACCAATGATTACCAGGTCTTAGGAAAGATTATAGGGACCTTGCTTGAGCAGGTGGTGGTATAGGCTTTGATAGGGACCAGGAAAAAAAAACCCACTTGGCATGTCTGTAAGGGAAACACGGAAATGCCCAGATTATACCCCAGGGCTTGATATATACAGAGATACTGTTGGAAGATGCTACCTTAAGACCCAAAGGAGCCACCCCAAGGTTCATTAATATGAAGGAATTGACACCAAGATTTTTTTTTTTGCAAGACTCTTTGCAAACTACTATCAGCAGTGAAAATGCCAGTTCATGTCTGGGTCTGCCTCCCTGCTGCTCCTGCATGGTTTGCCCTGAATGATAGCACTCATGCATTTTTTGGTTCAGAAGGTCATTAAAATTAATTAAGCCCTAGCAAGAGGCTAATTCTTCAGTTTTTGTCCTTTTTGCTGTATTTGACTGGCTTGCTCAGACTGTGAATAAAACCTTTTTGCTGAAGAATAAGTAATGGAAACTCCTACTCAATTGCTCTTTCTCCATGTCTTGAAGGGTATGGGTTGAGAGTAAGTCTTTGGTTATGTTTCTTGACATTTAGTGCGTATTGATACTTCTCTGCTCCATCCTCTTGTCCATCTGTCCTCAAATCCTCAATCCTCTGAGTTCCTTTTTATGTGTAAGAAGGCATAGATAAAGAATCTTACAGTGTAGACTAAAGGGGATCGCCTCCACCCTCCCCCAACACATACACAGAAAATGTTTCTGAGCATAACAGCCCTGGCTGTCCTGGAGCTCACTATGCAGACCAGGCTGGCCTCAAACTCACAGAGATCCGCCTTGCTCTACCTCCTGAGTGCTGGGATTAAAGATATGCACCACCACCCCTGGCTAAGGATCAGAATATTAAATCTGGCATTTCTGGGGGTAAAGAGATGGCTCAGCAGTTAAAATCATTTGCTACCTTGGCAGAGAATCTGGTTTAGTTTCCAGCACTGACATGGTGGTTCACAACCATCTATAGCTGCAGAGAATCCAATACCCTCTTCTGACCTCCTGAGACACCACATGTGCTGCACATGCAAACACACAGGCAAACTACTCAAACACATAAAGTAAAATGATAAATCTAGCTGGGTGGTGGTGGTTCATGCCTTTAAGTCCCAGCACTCAGGAGGTAGAGGTCGGATGGATTTCCGAGTTCAAGGCCAGCTTAGTCCACAGACCAAGTTTCAAGATAGCCAAAGCTACATAGAGAAACACTGTATCGAAAAACTAAAAAAAGTAAATATAAAAGAATTCCGGTAACTCCTTGTGGACATTCCTGGTAGTATTTGAAACTCTGTGGGGCTATCTATGTTTTGTGGTTTTGAATCTCTTCTCTCCTTTTTTTTCTTCCTTGTTTTGCACATATGTGGGAGATTTTCATGCTTGTATATCTGTGCACCAAGTATTTGCAGTCCCTGTGTAGGCCAGAAGAGGGTGTGTTGGATCCTGTAGAAGAGGAGTTATAAAGATGGTTGTGAGCCTCTGCTTGCATGCTGGAAATTGAATACTAGTCCTCTGGAATAGCAGCTAGTGCTCTTAATTGCTGAGTCATCTCCCTAGGCCCTTGATTGTCCCTGTTTTGGGGTAACTTTCTGGTTTTCATCCATGCTGGGCTCTACTTTCATCTAAAATATGTGGTATCCAACTGTTGCTGAACTGAAAAGCTTTATGTAGGGAGCTGAGATGGCTCAGAGGTTAAGAGCACTGCTGCTCTTCTAGAGGTCCTGAGTTCAATTCCCAGCAACTACATGATTGTGAGCCACAATCACCTGTAATGTGATCTGGTGCCCCCTTCTGGTCTGTAGGCACACAAGCAGACAGAACACTGTATACATAATAAATAAATAAATCTTTAAAGAACAAACAAACAAAAAAGCTTTATGTACTTTAAGGTGGACTGTAGCCTAGAGAAATTGGGCTTCCTTTTGTACTTCCTGCCATCTGCAAATGCGCCCACTACCTGCCAAGAATCCTTTCCAAGATGGCTGCTACAAGAGCAGCAGGTCTTGCTTTCACAGTTCCAGGACAGTGTCGGTGTTTGTCGTGGAGGGCCAGGTGACTGGAAATTCCAAGAATTCCGTGGCGGGAACCAGCTTGTCACCCCCAAAAGCATTGTTGCTGCTGTGGAACACTTAACATAGCTCTGATTCCTGCCTCTTGTGGCATGGTGGCCTTTATTTAGTCTTATTGCACAGCTGGTCCAGAGTTTTATTTCCTGTGGTGCTGGGGATAGAACTCATGGTCTCATGTTTACTAGGTAAATTCTTTGTCCCTGAACTACACCCCCTAGTACCATTCTGAGTAAACCCAGAACTCTACAGATAGCCAAAATTTCATGTATAAATGTTTATTTATTCATTTATTTATTTGAAAATTTTATAGAGTACTGTATTTACATTATTCACCCCAGCTTTCCCCTTCCAACCCCTTATATATACCCCTACTCCTCAAATTCATGACTTCCTTAATTATTATTATAATATACATACATGTATATATAAATGCAATCTGCTGAGTTCATTTAGTGAAGTACATACACGTGTTTAGTGCTGCCACTGGGTACTGGATAAACTGCCAGGGTTCATTCCCGGAGAAAACTGATTTTTCCCCTCTTAGAAGCCATTGCCTGTAGCTCATCTAGAGTTGGGACCTTGTGATTTCTCTTTTGGAATATCAGCTAATGTTGCCGTTGTGAAGGTCTTGTTTAGGTGACCATATTATTCAGATTTTATGTGTGTAGCTCCCTGTTGTATATAGACACCATTTGGCAGCAGGTATCACAGTCCTCTTCTTTTTAGACTCTTTCCTACCCTTCCTCCACAACATTACCTGCGCCTTTGGTATAGGGGTTGTGGCTATAGATGTTTCAGTTGGGGACTGGCCCCCATTGTCAGTGTTCTCTGCATTCTGACCAGTTGTGGGTCTCTGCCATGGTCTCTGACTGCTGCAGAAAGAAGTTTCCATAATAAGAAATGAGAACCACACCCATCTGTGGGCATGAGGCTAGATATTTAGAATGCATTTGGGAACTGCACCTGTTTAGGAAGATGGCAGTAATGGGTTCTCATCTAGGCTTCATGATTTTACCCTGTGGGCAGTTGGCTAGGTTTATAATACCAAGCGTGAGTTTTCTCCTATTCTGAGGGCCTTAAGTCCAATTTGATGGCTGTTAGTAACCCCCAAGTTCTACTACTGTTCCTTTGGATACATCTTGCCATGCTGGTTACTTTTGTGGGTTACAGATGGGTGGGACTTAATTGTTTTTTTTTCCGTTGACAACTTGCACAGCACCTTTGGCTACTGTGTGAGCTAGTCTATAGGAAGGGCTCAGTTCTAGCTCAGGTCCTTCAAGTCCTGTGGAGAACACCAGTTTGCGTGTTTGTCTTTAGTTTTGTTTTGTTTTTTGAGACAGTGTCTTACTAGGTAGTGTTGGCTAGCCTAGAACAAGCTTTGTAGACCAGGCTGGCCGCCTTGAACTCATAGAGAGGTGTGCACCATGACACCTGGCTAGGATACCAGTTTTAAACTTAAAAGGTGAATGTTAGTCTTGGGTTCTCACCTAGAGCAAGCTTCCCTCCCCACTCTTAACATCACTTGCTCTGACAAATGAGTCTTGGCCGGCTGGAGAGTCTGAAGAGTCTCTGTCTGGCTGCCTCTGATTCCCTGGCTTTCCCTTGCCTGCCGTGTTTCTGCACCCTTTAAATACTTCCAAGTGTGAATAAGGATCAAGGCCTCACACACTACACTGGGTCCAAAGCCAACTGGGAAGGAGGCCTGGGGAGTGGAGCCTTGGTTTGGTGCTGTTAAGCAGAAGCCTTATTGTTTGCTGGGTCTCCTAACAGTCCATAGGATCAGGTGGGAAGCCAGCACTGGTAGAGCCCCGCATGGATCTGGCCCTATAATTACACTAGGGTAGAATCCTTTCCCTCATCTTACATATTACAGATTCAGGTTGGATAAAGCCTCAGCTTGCCAGGAATTGCTTTATAGATAAGTGGCTCTTGCTTTGATAGGGTAGAATAGATCTTTCTAGGTAGGTGTGTGTGTGTGTGTGTCTGTGTGTGTGTCTGTGTGAGTGAGTGTGAGATGGTACTTATAGAGGTCAGAAAAGGTCAACTGATTGCCAAGAACTGGAGTTTCATGTACTGTGAGCCATCTATCTGATGCTAGGAACTGAACCCAGGTCCTTTGGAAGAACAGCAAATGCTCTTAATCACCAGGCCACCTATCTGTCTGTCTGTCTGTCGGTCCGTCCAGCCATCCCTAGAGGATGTTTCATCCTTAAGCACCTTTGTGATAAGCCAGACCCCAGGACAAATGTCCTCAGGATGGCGTTGCACTAGTAGACTCCGGGGGCTGTGGACAATGTTAGCCCTTCAGACATATTGAACCTTTCCCTAAGTGGCAATGAAAATGCAAAGTTGCCAGCTTACCTGTGACTTAACCAAGTTCCTATAGACATCAGGTGTTTTTGGCCTTTAGGTTAAAATAAATTGTTGCCATTCAAAGTGCTACTTGGACTTTCTAGCATGAAGATGTGCTCTCCCTTCCTGTCTAAGGAACACCCATTACCCAGGACAGTGCCTGCAAGTGGCTTGTCCTTAGCTGGCATCAGCCAGAGTTGTTCCAGGCCTTTTGTTACCCCGCTTTCTGTTTTCCCTGTCTTTCCTGTCTTCACTGTGCTCTAAGTGAGCAGCTGTTTCAGTAGTGGGCATTGGGATGGAGTGGGGTTAGGAAACACTCTCAAGTGGCTAGAATGCCTTGTCCGCATTCAGTTCACCCACTCTCTCTGTTAAGCTCCCCTATTCCCAACAATCACTGTAAACTATCTTATGGTTCTATGACACACCATTTCAGCCTTAAATCTTTACATCATTTACTTTAATTAAAAAGATACTTATTTTATGTGTATGGGTACTATGCCTACGCCTACATGTTTGTCTGTGTACTGTGAGTGTACACAGAAGCCAGAAAAGTGTGTTGAGTCCTTAGAACTGAAGTTGCAAATTATTAAAAGCTACCATATGGGATAAAAATTGAACCTGGGTCCTCAGGAAGAGCAGCCAGTGCTCTTAACTACTGAGCCATTGCTCTAGCTCCTGATTTTTACCTTTTAACTGATTAGTTTATTTTACAAAGTAAGACTGTCCAACCTTTGCTTTTTTGGTGCTTATATAACTACTATTATATATAACATAATGAATTGAAAAAAAATTTAGGCTTAGACTTCATTTAAAGCACTTATTTATTGTTGGAGCTTAGGTTTGATTCCCAGCACCCACATGCTGGCTAACAGCCACCTGTAACTCCAGTTCCAAGGGATCCAACATCCTTTTCTGGCCTCATCAGGCACTGCCTGCAGATGGCTCAAGGCTTATATGCAGGCAAAACACCTCAGTTGATATCCCTGGGGAGGACTGCTATTTCTGAAGGTAAATGGAGAAACAGTGAATTTGGGGAGAGAAGACGTAGAGGGGAAAATGGGAGGGAGGGGAGACAACTGTCAGGTCAGGATGTCAGAAGAAATTTAAAAAATTTTTTTTTAATTTTAAAAAAAGAACTAGATGAGTTTAGGTAAATATACATAGTGTTTTTCATGGATTAGAAAGCAGTCATGTTTATGGAGATCATCCCCACTAGTGCTGTCTCTCATAATGTCAGTTGGCTTCTTAGATGTTTTGTTGAAGGAAACAAGTCTGTTTGAACCAGTTTGAAGGGTAGAAATTAAGTTTAAAAAAATCTCTGGTGTAATGTGTCCTGGTTATAAAGCTTATGTGTGAACATTCAGGTTCCTGGGTTTTTGACAGGAAGAAGACCTAGGCAACCAATGGGGTGCCCAGGAGGCATGGCTTTAACTCCTTTTCCATAGGTCTGGGTTAAGAAGCTATGACCACCGGGCGATGGTGGCACAAACCATTAATCCTAGCACTTGGGAAGCACAGGTAGATGGATCTCTGTGAGTTCAAGGCCAGCCTGGTCTACAGAGCGAGTTCTAGGACAGGCACCAAAGCTATACAGAGAAACCCTGTCTTGAAAAGACAGAAAAGAAGAAGAGAAAAAGAAGTTATGGCCTTAAATTAGGAACAGTCCCTGAGTGGTGAAGATGTGCCCTCTGTGGGCCATTGTGACTCTGGACTTGTGGCAGGGCCTTGAGTCAGAGCAAAGAATGAGTGACCTTTCTTACATCAGGGGCAGGAGTATGTGTTTCACAAAACTGAGTGGGGCCGAAGATGGGGCCTAGGCAAGAAACAAGAGTTAATTTCTCTCTTGTCAGCTGATAGGCGTTCTCTGTTGAAATTCCTTTGGGTGCTCTGAGTATTTCCATTTATGTCACGATGGAGAGAGACTTGCACTCTGAAAGAAGTTTGAACGATTCTTTGGGGGATAATAATAAGGCATTGAGCTCCTTAGTTCTCTTCTGAGTCGAGGGCTTCTGCTGTGTGTTTCTTTTCATACCGGACTCACTCTGAAACCTCTACTGTAGAGACTTGAGAGGATCCCCCCACTTCTGGGTTTCATGTTCTTTACATTAAATCAGACTCATTATGTATCCGCATACCCAGTTTATTCAGTACTGGAGATGAAGCCCAGGACTAGGAGCAGTCTAGGCTATCAACTGAGCGCATTCCTAAGACCAGAGATTCTTTGAGATTGCTTTGGCAGACCATGTTCTAGAATAGTTGATTTTAGTCCTCAGTTCTTCTTCAGAAGTGGGGTTAATTTAGACAATCATGTGTCTTAGGATTTTTATTGCTGTGAAGAGACACCATGACTGTGACAACTATTGTGAAGTAAAACATTTAATTGGGGTGGCTCACTTACAGTTTCAGAGGCTCAGTCCATTACCATCATGGTGAGCATGGCAGCATACAGGCAGACGAAATGCTGAAATGGTAGCTGAGGATTCTACATCTTGCAGGCAGCAGGAAGTGAACTGAGACACTGGCTGGTATCCTGAGCATAGGAAACCTCAAAGCCCACCCCCTAGAGTGACACACTTCTTTCAGCAAGGCCATATCCACTCCAACAAAGCTACACCTCCTAATAGTACAACTCCCTATGAGATTATGGGGGCCAATTACATTCAAACTACCATGTTACACTATTTTATAAAAAAAATCTGTTCCCCATCCTAGTGCATTAAGTGATGATTGTAAAATAAGTCATGCTAGAGTGTTGACTTTCCTTATCTCCAGAATTATGTGCACTGCGGTTGTGTGTAGGCAAGGTACTCTAAGCTAGGCATGTGACCTGAGCAGAAACGTGTGTCTGAAGAGTAGTGGAGGGATTGGAAAGGGTGTTTCAGGGGGAATAAGAGTACAACCTGGAGTACAGGTAAGAGCAGGCAAGTTGGTAGTAGGTTATATCACTTTCATGAATGTCCACCACAATCAATCAATCTTTCTTTCTTTCTTTCTTTCTTTCTTTCTTTCTTTCTTTCTTTCTTTCTTTCTTTCTTTCTTTCTTTCTTTCTTTCTTTTTTTGAGACAGGGTTTCTCTGTGGCTTTGGAGCCTGTCCTGGAACTAGCTCTGTAGACCAGGCTGGTCTCGAACTCACAGAGATCCGCCTGCCTCTGCCTCCCGAGTGCTGGGATTAAAGGCGTGCACCACCATCGCCCGGCTCAATCTTTATTTTTTAAATTACATGTTTTCACTGGTTTTATTCGTGTATCTGTATGTTTGCTTGCATGAATTCATTGCACCACATGTGGTGTAGCTGCTAGAGGAGGCCAGAGGGAGCTAGAGCTCACAGCTGTGTGTAGAGAAGTTACAGTTACAGATGCTCAATGTGGGTGCTGGAACAAAACCCCAGTCCTCTGTTATCCTAACTGCTGAGCCATCACCTCTCTAGCCTTGTTTGTTTTTAGATATAGGGTCTCAAACGTACGCCAGACTGACCTTCAGCTCATTCCTCCTACTTCAGCGTCCTGAGTTCTGGAATTAGAGCTGTGCAGTATTCCCAGTCATTCCCAGTCAAAGTCTATACGTTGTTAAGGTCCATGGCATCCTAACCTGTGTGTATGAATGTGTCCCCAGTGCATAGCCCATCTGATAGCCCCAGTATTCTGTGCCATGTAACAGGGCATTATTACTCTCCTTTGGAGGTGATGAGTTGGATTTCCCATCAGGAATTGTAAATTATTCCTTCCCTCCTGTCACATAACTCAGATTAGGCCAGTTTTACTATAGTGATGTGATCATTTTAGGTCATGCAACAATGATAGCATTTATAGCTCACACTTGTTTCTTTTAGGTGTCTGCAGCAGGGAAGGAGGCTTTACCGTCTTGGCTACATTGGGACCCACACAGTCACACCTTGGAAGGCCTCCCTCTTGACACCGATAAAGGTGTACATTACATCTCAGTGAGTGCTGCACGGCTGGGAGCCAATGGGAGCCATGTCCCCCAGACTTCCAGTGTGTTCTCTATCGAGGTCTACCCTGAAGACCACAATGAACCACAATCTATACGGGCAGCCTCATCAGACCCTGGTGAAATAGTGTCCTCTGCCTGTGCTGCCGATGAGCCAGTGACTGTCCTTACAGTGATACTGGATGCTGACCTTACCAAGATGACCCCAAAGCAAAGGATTGATCTCCTGAACAGAATGCAGAGCTTCTCAGAAGTAGAACTTCACAACATGAAGTTGGTACCTGTAGTGAATAATAGACTATTTGACATGTCAGCCTTCATGGCTGGCCCAGGAAATGCAAAAAAAGTAGTAGAGAATGGGGCTCTGCTCTCCTGGAAGCTAGGCTGCTCCTTGAACCAAAATAGTGTGCCTGACATTCGTGGTGTAGAAACCCCTGCTAGGGAGGGTGCTATGTCTGCCCAACTTGGTTATCCTGTGGTGGGTTGGCACATTGCCAATAAAAAGCCAACTCTTCCCAAACGAATCCGGAGGCAGATCCATGCTACACCTACACCTGTTACTGCCATTGGACCCCCAACCACGGCCATCCAGGAGCCACCGTCCAGGATAGTGCCTACCCCCACATCTCCAGCCATTGCACCTCCAACAGAGACCATGGCTCCGCCTGTTAGGGATCCCGTTCCTGGGAAGCCCACAGTCACCATTCGGACTCGAGGTGCCATTATTCAGACTCCAACCCTGGGCCCTATCCAGCCTACTCGGGTATCCGAAGCTGGCACCACAGTTCCTGGCCAGATTCGGCCAACACTGACCATTCCTGGCTATGTAGAGCCTACAGCAGTTGTTACTCCTCCAGCAACCACCACCAAGAAGCCACGAGTATCCACGCCAAAACCAGTAACGCCTTCAACTGATTCCTCAACTGCCACGACTCGAAGGCCAACCAAAAAACCACGTACACCCCGACCAGTACCCCGAGTTACCACCAAAGCACCTATCACCAGATTGGAGACGGCTTCCCCACCTACTCGTATCCGCACCACCACCAGTGGAGTGCCCCGTGGTGGAGAACCTAACCAGCGACCAGAACTCAAGAACCACATTGACAGGGTAGATGCTTGGGTGGGTACCTACTTTGAGGTGAAAATTCCATCAGATACCTTCTACGACAATGAGGATACCACTACTGACAAGCTTAAGCTGACCCTGAAGCTGCGAGAGCAGCAACTGGTAGGCGAGAAGTCCTGGGTTCAGTTCAACAGCAACAGCCAGCTCATGTATGGCCTACCTGATAGCAGCCATGTGGGAAAGCACGAGTATTTCATGCATGCCACAGACAAAGGGGGTCTTTCTGCTGTGGACGCCTTCGAGATCCATGTTCACAAGCGCCCACAAGGGGACAAGGCTCCTGCACGGTTCAAGGCCAAGTTTGCCGGTGACCCAGCACCAGTGGTGAATGACATCCACAAGAAAATTGCTTTGGTAAAGAAGCTAGCTTTTGCCTTTGGGGACCGAAACTGCAGCACTGTCACCCTTCAGAACATCACCCGTGGCTCTATTGTGGTGGAATGGACCAACAACACATTGCCCCTGGAGCCCTGCCCCAAGGAGCAGATCATAGGGCTGAGCCGCAGGATTGCTGATGAAAACGGGAAACCTCGGCCTGCCTTCTCCAATGCTCTGGAGCCTGACTTTAAGGCTGTGAGTATTGCCGTGACAGGGTCTGGCAGTTGTCGGCACCTACAATTTATCCCTGTGGCACCACCCTCTCCTGGAACCTCAGCAGCACCAGCCACAGAGGCTCCAGACAGGGACCCTGAGAAGAGCAGTGAGGATGATGTTTACCTGCACACAGTCATTCCAGCTGTTGTGGTTGCAGCCATCCTGCTCATTGCTGGAATCATTGCTATGATCTGCTATCGCAAGAAGCGGAAGGGCAAGCTGACCCTTGAGGACCAGGCCACCTTTATTAAGAAGGGGGTGCCCATCATCTTTGCCGATGAGCTTGATGACTCCAAGCCCCCGCCCTCTTCCAGCATGCCACTCATCTTGCAGGAAGAGAAGGCTCCCCTCCCACCTCCTGAGTACCCCAACCAGAGTGTGCCCGAGACCACTCCTCTGAACCAGGACACTGTGGGAGAGTACACACCTCTGCGGGATGAGGATCCTAATGCACCTCCCTACCAGCCGCCCCCGCCCTTCACGGCTCCCATGGAGGGCAAGGGTTCCCGTCCCAAGAACATGACCCCATACCGATCACCCCCTCCGTATGTCCCCCCTTAACCCACAAGCGCCTGGGTGGAGGCAGGGGTAGGGCAGGGGCCTGGAGACAACTTGGTGTTGTCTGTAGAGACCGGTGGCCCACAGACCATTGCCCACCGGTAGCCAACACCTGACCTAGCACACACTGACACACAGGGCCTGGACAAGCCCGCCCTCTCTGGTCCTCCCAAACCCCAAAGCTGCTGGAGAGACTTTGGGGACTTTTTTATTTTTATTTTTTGCCTAACAGCTTTTTGTTTGTTCATAGAAAATTCTTCGCTGCGTTTTTGATGGCTGGCTCTGAAAGCACTGTTTGAGTAGAGGTAGAAGGAGGGAGCGAGGAACCGTGAATGAACTCGCAGGCAGTGCTGGGTGGCCCCCAGCTCTCTGCATTTTGCCTTTAACACTAACTGTACTGTTTTTTTCTATTCACGTGTGTCTAGCTGCAGGATGTAACATGGAAAACAGTAGCTAAAGATTAAATTCAAAGGACTTTCAGAAGTTAAGGTTAAGTTTTTACATTTAATCTGCTGTTTACCTAAACTTGTACGTATAATTTTTGGGTGGGTATGGGGAATTGCTTTGCTAAAAATAAGCTCCCAGGGTGTTTCAAACTTAGAGAAGACCAAGGGACAGTATTTTTTATCAAAGGAATCCTATTTTTTCACACTATGTCAACTTGGTTGCTCTGACACCCCAGAGTCTGACTGAGGGCCTCCTGGTCCTGGCTCTGGTGCCAGGGCCCTGGTGCTGGGTTTGCTCTCCCGCTGTTGCCAGGGGCTGGAAGCTGGAGGGGCCTCTTGGGCCATGGACATCCTGACCTCTACCCCATGCACGCTAGTGGCCTACCACTGAGGGGGTCATCATTTCTGTGGAAAAGGGACTCCAAGAGGCATTGGTGGCTGTGGCCCCCAACCTAGGTGCTCCAGGATGGGCCAGCTGCTCGTAGGGGCACCTGGGAAGGTCGAAGGACTCGACCACATCAACCTTTTTTTCCCCTCTTCTCTGTGGGTTTTTGTTTTGTTTTTCTTTTTTTCTTCCCTCTTAAAAGGAATATCATGGTCTTTGAAACACTCAGTGGGGGACATTTTGGTGAAGATGCAATATTTTTATGTCATGTGATGCTCTTTCCTCACTTGACCTTGGCCACTTTGTCCCAACAGTCCACAGCTCCACCCCATGCACCCATCCCCTCTTCTCTGGCACTCCAGTCCTGGGCCTTGGGCCTGAACAACTGGAAAAGGTCTGCGGCTGGGGAGGAGTGCCAGCAATAGTTCATAGTAGAAGTCTGTGGGCTCTCAAAGCTAATTTTTTACTAAAGTTTTTATACAGCCTCAAATTGTTTTATTAAAAAAAAGATTAAAAACTGGTGATGCTTAACAGCAGTTTGTACAAGCTCCTAGTGTTGACTCCATGGACTGATGGCTCTGCTCATTTTGACTCCCCCTTTCTTTTCCTAATGGGTTAAATTCTGGACTACACAGAGGCTTCCTTTGCCTTTTTTTAGCAGAACACCGTCCATCCGTCTGCATCTCTGTCCCGTGACTCAGGGGCACCCACTCTGCTTTGATTCTCCTCCTTTGGAAGAAACCATTTTGAGCATGCCTTTTCTTGATGTCTGAGTTATTTCGGGTACCTTTTAGGGAGGAATGCCTTTTGCAATAATGTATCCCTTCCCTGATCAAGGGTGGGTGGGTGGACCCAGGCTCCCTTTGCACACGGAGCAGTAATTTCTAAGCCATATCGACAGTTTAGCAGAGGGTATGCTGTCTCAGGAGGGGAAGGCTGGTAGGAGGGATGTACTATTTCCAAAGGGTGGTTCCTCCTGCGTTCTCCACAGAGCCTGCCCTTCCTGCTCAGCTCCCAGCAGGGTTCTTTACAGTGAGCAGTGCCCCATGGGGGAGTCTGCAGATGAATGCTTCATGGATGGCTGGTGAATGGGCCTTGTGCCTCCAAGCTCTGGTCCAAGCTGGAGTTTGCCTGATTTCCCAGAGTCAGGAGCAGGAATCTAGCCTGATGAAATTATTTCTGGTGACCTCATCAAAAATAAATAATAAGTAAATCCCAGTATTCCAGGTAAAGGCTTTGGAAAGCCTTCCAGATAGCTCTGTTGCTCTTAGCAACCCCACCATTGGGCATTGCCTTGTAGAGAGGAGGCTGGCCCAGAGTGGCCTGTTGTCATAGCAACTGGAGGCAATGGGGCAGTGAACAGAATAACAACAGCAACAATGCCTTTGCAGGCAGCCTCCTCCCTGAGCCCTGAGCTGGTGATGGCCATTGGACTCTGAGACAGAGAGCCAATCTCACATTCAAGTGTTCACCAACCACTGATGTGTTTTTATTTCCTTCTATATGATTTTAAGATGTGTTTTCTGCATTCTGTATAGAAACATATCAAACTAAATAAAAGCAGTGTCTTTATTACAATGCGTTGCCTCTGACTATGTGTTTACCTGGTCTCTTCAGGTTCCTGGGAATGAATGGTAGGAGGGAATCGTATGTCAAATCGCATGAAAAAGAATGACTGTCAGTCCAGCCGCCTTCATAGAAGCTCTAGCGTTTCTGTACCATGGAAAGGCTGGGTTTGTGCTCCAGAACTTTGCTACTGTGTGAGCTCCTATTAGCACACCTCCTGCCTTTGAGCCAGTTAAGGCTCATCTTGATCTTGTTTCTTCATTTCCAAGGGTAGGGTGAGACTGGGTGGAGAGGAGGAAGATGGGGAGGGGAGGGTTCCTGCCTCAGAAGGGGCAGCTCTGGGCTGATCTTCTTCAGGCTGACCCTGAAGATTGGGTTGGAGGTATGCTGACAAGCTCTACTCCAGCTTCTACCCCAAGCTACCTGTAGGCCTGGGGTTGGCTGGTAATTAGCCAGGGTAGTTAACCCTAAGTGCATGTCCAGATATAGACAGGCTGTTGGTGTAGACTGAGCATACTCAGGACCCAGGAGAGGGTGGGTGTGTTTTCCTGGGACAGTGCTAGCATGTGGGAATTGGAGATACAGCGGTTGTTGCTAGAGGGCCATTGGTTACAGAAAAACTGGTGCCTCTCCTGGCTTATCTCTACCAGCTCACCATCAGATTTGCACACACTTTCCCTGATGGTTCAACCATGGTCAGAATTAGGACCTAAATGTATAGCCTGTTGAAAGTGCCCAGATAGAGCCAGTCTGGGCACAAAGGCCTTGTCTCAAGTCAGGCATGGCGGGGCACACCTGTAACCCAGTATTGGCAGGCAGTGCTTAGAGGATGAGCCAGCTACTTTGTAAGCTTTGTCCAAATACCCTGTCTTGTCTTCAAAGACGTCCCTCAGTCTTCTAGGCCTGGCAGCAAGAACTCAGGAAATTACCCTACAGTTGCTCAGTTAAGCTGACCCTCAGAAAGCTCAGCTTAATGTCTTAACTCGAGCAGAAAGAAGAGGAGCTGCAGGCTGCAGATAGATGCTTGTCCCTGCCTCCTTTGCAGGAAGTTGTGATTAGCTGTTGAGCCTGTAGTTGTCTGCTTCCCAACACTCCCCAGCCAAGTTCCTGGATTTTTTTTTTTCCGTGATGGAGGTGAGCTCGCCTATGTCTTCTGAGCCAGACAAAAAGTGGCAGAAGGGAATAGGGGTAGAGAGAAGGGGACTCATAGGAACCTGCTTTTCTACTTGATTTGGCTCAGGGCCATTTCCTGGGGATCCAGTATGGCTTTCCAGTGTGGTGATGAGGTAAGGATGTTGCTGTCTCCAGGAGGCTCTAGGATGCGGAGTGAACTAGGGAATGGAGTTGTCCTGCAAAAAAAGACATCAAAGTAGAGGAATCTGAACTCTTAGCAATCTTGGGTAAAGACACTGCCTTGAGAGCCACGATCCCTGGGCCAGTCATGTGACTAAGGCTGTTGGCTAGAGAACCTTGTGGATTTAGGGATTGTGGCTAGCTTGACCTGGAGGTTCCACACTACTTGCCAAGATGTAACTTCTAGCTGGGGTCTTCTCATGTTCCAAACAAATGAGCTCGGAGAAGCTCTTCCCTGCTTCCTGTCAAGGATAGAAGGCCCATCTCTAGTGCCAGTCTTTCGGGCTAAGTTTCAGTCTCTCAGTATTGCTCTCTGAAAAGCTTAAATCAGCCCAGCACATGCCTGTAATCCTGGCATGTGTGAAGAGGCATTAGGAGCAGGAGTTTAAGGACAGCCTTGGCTACATGATACTTTGTGCTAAGAAAACAAGAAACCGGGCTGGAGAGCATTAAAGGCTCTGCTCACAACCAAAACCAGAAAACCTGATGTGGCACACACCTTGTAATCCAGCATTCAGGAGTCAGAGGCAGATGGATCTCTGAGGTCCAACCAAGGCTACATAGCAAGATCTTGTCTCAAAAGATGGGGGTAAATGGGGAGCAGGAGAGATGGATGGCTCCGCAGTAAAGAGCACTTACTCATCCTGAGAACTTAAATTCAATGTCTAGCACCCACATACGGTGGCTCACCATGTCCTGGATGCCCTCTTCTGGTCTTTACAGGCACTTACACACAGCATACACTTAGCATAGACACACATACATACACAAGTAAAAAGTCTTTAAACATAAAAGGAAAAGATGTCAGGTATAGTGGTGCACACAGTTAACCCCAGCACTTTGGAGGCCAAGGCAGATGGCCAGCTGGAGTTACCTAGTAAGATCCTATCTTGAAAATAAGAAAAACCCTAGTGCATGAACTGGCTCTCTAGAGCCCGTTCTCTATGGAGGGACACCTTGCTCAGCCTAGACACTGGTGGGAAGGGTCTTGGTCCTGCCTCAAGTGGTGCGACAGACTTTGTTGACTCCCCGTGGGAGGCCTCACCCTCTGAAGAGTGGATGGGGGGTGGAGTGGGTGGAGGGGAGGGAGAGGGAATTAGGATTGGTATATAAAATAATAAAAGATTGTTTAAAAATATAAACAAAAAAAACAACAGAAAGCCGAGCAGTGGTGGCAGACACCTTTAATCCCAGCAGAGGCTTAATCAGGAGGCAGAAACAGGCAAATCTCTGAGTTTGAGGCCAGCATGGTTTACAGAGTGAGTTCCAGAACAGCCAGGACTGTTACACAGAGAAAACTTGTCTCTGAAAATCAAAGCAAGAAGAAAGAAAAATGACTCGCTTCACTTTCTAGACCACTCTGATGCATGGTGGCTGAGGCCCAAAGAAGGCAGGGAAGTTGGCCAAACCTTCGGAACTAGTGTACCGCAGGTTCCAGCCCCAAGTGTAACCCTAACACCATTCTTCGTTCGTATTGTAGAAGAACAAGGGTTTGAATAAGTCCCCTAATGAGAAATGGTCCTCTCACTTCTTTATGAAGACTCTAGAAGATGCAGAGGGGTGCCCATGTGCTGGGCCTCCCAGTTTGCTGAAGGTGACTCAAATCTCAGTTGAGACCACGTCTCTAGAGGATTCTGTAAAGCCCACTCTTCTAGGCAGGTTCAGTGCTAGCATTAGGTCTCAACTTTTGGTAGTGGCTCCACAAGCCTACCAAGGGAGCCCAGCACGGAGTGGGTCACGCCAGTCCCCAAAGAGGCGCAATGTCGCCCGACTTCCAGGAGGTGGCGCGGTAAGACTGAGCGGTCAGGAGTGGGCGGGGCTGTGGCTGGGGTTACGAATGCTGCAAGCACAGGGAAGTCGGGCTGTGGGAGGAAATGCCATTTAGAGAGGGAAGAACTGAACTGTTCAAACCAGCTGGGAGGGGAGCTCTTCCCCACCGCCGGATGTGGGCAGGACTGGAGCACAGAGGAGGGCGGAGCCGAGTCCGCGCGTGGTGCCCAGGCTTTACTACCCTGCAGGATACAGGCAAGTGCATCTGGTATTCACGTGCAGCATCCTCCCTGCTAAGGGAAGAATCTGCAGTGGAATGGGCGTGGCAAGTTTGGGCCCTGGCTTTCCGCTGGCTTCCGCTCTAGGGTTCCGGCCCGTAAAGTTTGAATTCTGGTGTATTAGCGACTTGGAAATCTGTATCTACCCTTTCTAGGGAGATGGCTTAGTGCGTAAAGGTTCTTGCCTGAATTTGATCCCATGATCCTTGTGTTGGAAAGAGAACCGACTCCTGCAAGTTCTCAGATGCAAACTAACAAATAAATGGGGGGGGGGGAAGAGTCCATCTTTTGCCTGCTCATCTCTCCTAGCCCTCTCTTTTAGACCTCGTGTCCCCATGGAGTCTAACTTCCACGACATGGGTTCGTTGGATTCTTCGTCTCTCCTTTCTTGAATCTGAGAGCATCCGAGCCTGACAGGGTACTATGGAATCTGGGAGAGTCTGGGCCAGCGACTAGGCACATCTGGTTGTGCTATTGGGGTTCTCTTAGTCTGTATTCCTGGGAAAAGGACACCACATGAGAAACAAACGGGGATGGGACAACTGGTGACTCATTCTCTAAGTGGGTTCTGGAGCCTGGGTGCGCTGAAACCCCAGAGAATGCAGCTGCTAGCCAGTGGTGATGGTGCACACCTTTAATCCCAGCATTTAAGAGGCAGAGGCAGGTGGATCTTCGAGTTCGAGGCCAGCCTGGTCTACAGAGTGAGTCCAGAACAACCAGGGCTACACAGAGAAACCCTGTCTCGAAAACAAAAACAAATCAAAAAATTGTACAGCTCTGTGATCTCTAGTTGGCAAGGAAGGCTGTTGTCTTCTGTCCACAGAAGAAGGGTAGTTTAGTCTCAGGATATACAGGGTAAAGCCTATGTTTGGAGCCGGCCGAAATGGGGACAAGTTCTGGCCAGGCCAGCCTTCCTTTGCAGTGACTTACCTAGTGCTCCAGGGTCACCCCTACTTCCATTAGAACAGCAGTTCTTCCTAAAGCTTCGGCCCTTGAATACACTCCCTCATGTTGTGGTGACCCCAGCCATAAAATTGTTTTCGTTGTCACTTCATAACTAATTTTGCTACTGTTGTGAATTGTGGTGTAAATATATGATATGCAAGGGTTGCAGCCCACCCACAGGCTGAGAATCTCTGCCTTTAAAAACCTTTCTTGTTAAAAAGGAGAAACGTGGGGCAAGGAGCTGGTCCAATCAGTGACACCAGGAGGTGGGTGGACCTCTAAGAGATGAGAATGATTTATCTCTAGACCTGTCTCTGGCTTGTGTGGATGAACTCACCCTCAGGGAACCCAGGTTGAGGTGGGCAGGGAACTGGCCATAGGGGATTCGGAAATGGATGCTATCCTCTGCTGGAAAGAGGGGCGGAGACTTATCCTGTAGTGTGTGGGGTGGGGGAGGTGTTGGGGACGAGAGGAGGACACTGTTTTCCATGTCCAATGCAGTGGGCAGAGTGAGGGCTGGGGTTGCAGCTCAGTGGGTACAGTGTTTGTCCTGGGCTCCACCCCGGCACCACATAGACCAGATGTGCTGAACGCCTATGTTCCCAGCCCTGCAGAGGTGACCACAGGGAAAGTTCCAGGTTACCCTGCTGCGTAAGTGGTGCACATCTTTAATCCCAGCACTCAGGAGGCAGAGACAGGTGGAGCTCTGTGACTTCGAGGCCAGCCAGGGCTACATATTGAGACCCTATGTCCAAAAGAGAACAAAATTGAGATGAAAAGAATTACAGTGCAAATGGGAGTTTGAGGAAGCGCTGACTGATTCCCTGGGCTCTGACGCTGTAACCATTGTTCCCCTCACCCCTACTATGCACCCTAAGGCAGCACACTCCTGGAACTCCAGCCTCCTCAGAGAGACCCTGGCTCAGGGCTGCCTAGGAGAGCAATGCACACACCTGAGGGGTCCCAAGAAGATGCTTGAGCAGAGCTGGCAGTGGGAAGGGGTGAGCCTGTGGAATTAGTGTTAACACGAACGGGGAAGGCAGTGCAGTGGCACACTTGGCCTTTCTCTTCATAGCAGATGGAGTCTGTCCTTTGCCCAGCTTTGCGTGGAATTCTGTCTGCCCTGTCAGCTCTTTGTCAGAAAGACTGCCTTCCCAGAAAGCTGATGCTCACAAGCAGGCCTCCCGGCTGGAGGGGTTACCACCACAGAAATAGCAGTGGTTGCCCAGATGTTGCCCGAATGATACCTGCTCCTCTCCAGCCCAGGTATCTCCTCCACCCAGGGAAGTGTATCCTCAGCCAACCCTGCTGTCCCAGTGTGGCGCCCGCCGTCACTGTCTGGTCTGGTGATGCCATGGTTATATCACTACTGTAGGTAGGGACAGTGGTCAGCACTGAGGGCCAGGAACCAAGTGCTCTGGGCTTGGGGCCTGGTTTGATCAGCAGACTGGGAAGGCCAGACTTGGAAATCACAAGCTGAAATGAAGATATAGTGGGGTTCAACAGTCTTGAACCTAACTCAGAAGGTATCAGTCACATTTAACTGACTGAAATCATTCATCCTGGCAGAGACCTAGGGCATCCTTGCCATGAAGGTCTTACAATCTGTCTTCTTGCTCCCGGGGTTTGGTTTTGCTGTCAGCGACTTTAATCCTTGCTGTATTCTGTCTATCTGTCTTGGAAGACAGGAGTTCTTTTGGCAGTTCCTGGGAGTTTGCCTCAGTAAAGATGACAGGGCATTCCGACCATTCTGATTAGACTCCGGTGGAACTTAGGAAGAGGACTTTATACTAGAGCCATGGCCCCTGTGGTGAAAAGTAATTCCCAGTAATGTTCTTGGGTTTGAAGTAGGAAAGTGGAAGGGAGGCGAGGGGGGCAGAGACCTCCTGAAAGACTTCCCTGAAGACACACAGAAGTATGTGAAAGAGAGGCCACCAAGCATGCTGTCTCTTCTCCTGAAATGAGCCACGTCTCAACTTCTCTTGTCTCAGGAGATGGCATGAGGACATAACTTGGAATGAAGGTAGGAGATGAACCCTACATAGAGATAGGGGTTCTGGGGAGAAAACTCAAAACAGAGACTCAGGCCAGGCATTTTCTGTAGTTTAATAGTAAAGATTTCTATGTCTGTCTTTCAACACAACTCCTCAAAGACTGGTCCCATGGGCCTCTGGGGCCTGGCATTGAGGAGTGGGGTAGGCGCTGGAGGAAGGTGGCAGATTAATAAGATAGGCAGAGCCAGCCTGGAGGCCCGCCTGGGGGCGGGGTGCAGAGGGGCCAGGAGAGCAGCGTGTTTTGACTTGGATGCTTACAGCTTCTAGAAACCACAGCTTCATTATTTTTTCTTGTCATAACAAGCCTTCGAAAGTATACAGCTCTAGCAGCACTGGGGCTTCATTAGCCTTCTTGGGAACCGTGTGCTGGACGCTGGGGTTGTGCTGGTGGCAAACACTTTTTGATGACTTTTTCAACTGCCTCTTCATAGTACAAGTAAGATTTGCACACTGCAAGCCCGGTGGTGGTGGCACACACCTTTAATCCCAGCACTTGGGAGGCAGAGGCAGGTGGATGGATCTCTGTGAGTTCGAGGCCAGCCTGGTCTGTTGAAATAGGAGCTGCGGGGCCGTGTCCCCAGCACCCCAGCTGCCTGCTAGCTTATGCCCAAAATAACAACACACAAACTGTATTAATTTAAACACTGCTCGACCCATTTCTATCTAGCCTCTTCTAGGCTAATTCTCACATATTAATTTAGCCCATTTCTAATCATCTGTGTAAGCACCCCAAGGTGCGCTTACCAGGAAGATTCTAGCCTACGACCATCCTGGGTTGGAGGAGCTTCATTGCGTGCATCTGCCCGGGAGAGCGGAGCATGCCTCTCTGTCTGAGGCGTCTGGCTCTGAGAGGAGCTGCATTACTTCTGACCTCACTTCCTCTTCCTCCCAGCATTCTCTTCTGTTTACTCCACCCACCTATGTTCTAACCAATAAAATGGGCAAAGTCAGTTTCTTTATTAGCCAATGACCTTCCTCCATCACTGGTCTACAGAGCTGGCTCCAAAATTACATAGAGAACCCCTGTCTTGAAAAACAAAAACAAACAACAACAACAGCAAAAAGATTCACACACTGCAACAGGAAAGGATATACATGGGCAAAACATGGAGTGAATTCTATACTTTCTAGCTTTCTTCTTTTTCCTGTTCTTCCAGGAACCACGGCCTACTGAAAACTGCAGTATGCAAATGAGCTTGTTTAGGGGCGCAGTGGGGAGTGGTCTGGGGAGGATGGCGGTGCACCTGGGCAGGGCAAGGCCCAGGTCTCTTTGTAGCGTCCTGCTTACTTGGGGAGCTACCTGCCTCCCTTTGTCTATGGGTGGTGCCAACAAACTTAAGCCAGGAAGGCCAGCTCCCCCTCCAGACTTCCCCCTTCCCTTCTCAGTTTGGTTTCTGTTTCTCTCACCCAGTGGAGGCATCAGGGTGGGGAGTTGCTTGTCACTGGGAGATGTGACAAACCTTAGCAAGGTTACCACAGAAAGGGGTTTAGGAAGTCTTATAGGCAAGTGGGAGCTTTCCCAGTCTCTGAGACTCTGAGACAGTCCAAAGTGTCATGGCACCCCAATATCCAAAATTCTCTTCAATTTTGTATATATATTTTTTCTTTTTCCATTTAAAATTTTTTCTTTTAACTTTTAAAATGTTATATGCATTAGTGTTTTGCCATCGGTTAAAACTGGCAAATGGGTCCCCTGGAACTGGAGTTACAGACAGTTGCAAGCTGCCATGTAGGTGCTGGGAACTGAATCCGGGTCCTCTGGAAAAGTAGTTAATGCTCTTACCGCTGAGCAATCTCTTAATCCCCCCATTTAAAAAATTCTAGTCACAGTTCTCCTCACCCCTCCTTCTGCCCATCCACTCCTCACTATGGGTAAGGGCTCCCATGGGGAGTCAACAAAGTCTGCATGAGCTAACTTCTTGGAGCCCGTTTCCTGTGATGGGATGCCATGCTCAAAGAGTGCCTGCAGATATGTCAGTGCATCACATTCATGCAGTACTTGAGGAGGCCAGAAGAGGGTGCCATATTTCCCAGGACTTCTCTTTTTTAATTTTGTAATATTTATTTTTTTAAATTCACTTTACATTCCAACCCAGGTTCTCCCTCCTCCACCTCCTCCCACCCCATCACATCCCCCATCCACTCCTCCTAACAAGTAAGGGTTCCCATGGGGAGTCACATAAATTTGGGGCAGGATCAAACCCCTCCCTTCTGTGTTAAGTCTGAGCATGACATGGCAGGGTCTCTGTGGTTTGTCCTAATGGTCCTGAAACTCAAAAATATCCATCTGCCTCTACCTCCTCAGTATTGGGATCAAAGGTGTGGGCCACCTTTTTTATTTTATTATTTATTTATTTATTTATTATTTTTGGATTCTCGAGACAGGGTGTCTCTGTAGCTTTGGGGCCTGTCCTAGAACTAGCTTTTGTAGACCAGGCTGGCCTCAAACTCACAGAGATCCACCTGCCTCTGCCTCCTGAGTGCTGGGATTAAAGGCATGTGCCACTACCACCTGGATGGGCCACCTTTTTTAATTAAAATTTTTGTTTTTATAATTTTTTGTTATCTGTATGGTTATGTGTTGGGCTATGTGTACAGGGGTGCAGGTGTCTGAAAAGACATTGAATTCCTTGGATCTGACAAGGGTGAGGGAACCACACATGTTCTCTGGAAGAGCAGTACATGCTTTTAACTGCTGAAACATCTCTCCAGGCCCTCTTTTACCATTGTGTGTGTGTGTGTGTGTGTGTGTGTGTGTGTGTGTGTGTGTGCACGCTCATGCACGTCATGCAGTGTGTGCTTGTGTGGAGTCCTGAGGCTGATGTTAAGAATCATTCTTCCATCCCATCTGTAGAGGCAGGCTCTATCAGTCAAACCCAGAGCTTGATGATATGGATAGTTTTGCTAGCCAGCTTGCTCTAGGAATCCCGTCTCCAGCTTCCAGGCAGGCTGTTGCTCCCACCTGGCATTGCTGTGGGCTAGCGGGATCTGAATTGAGGTCCTCATGCTTCTGTAGCGAGCATCTCAACCCCTGACGTCTCACAGCCAACACATCCTTGTTTATGCTCATCCACCTCCCGTCTGTTGCCCGCTCTCTTTCCTCTTTGTTTGGGTGTGGCAGTGGGAGATACACACGCTCTGATTTATGTGTGCCTGTGCAGGTTGACAGCAGGTTGTTCTCTGCCTTGTTTATTTGAGACACGATCTCTCATGGACCTGGAATAGCTTAGCTGGTCGGCCATAGGGTTCCATGAATCCTTACTCATGGGAGAACAGGTGCGCCACATGTCCAGGTTTTTACATACTGGGGATCCAAATAGGTTCTTATGCTGGTATGGCATGCATTTTACTAACTGAGCCTCCCCCTCAATCCTGTCTCCTTGTCTTGCCTGAAAAGTTTCTTTTTTACCCTATAGACTTGTTTGTTTGTTTTTTAAGACAGGATTTCTCTGTGTAACACTGGCTGTTCTAGAACTAGCTCTGTAGACCAGGCTGACTTCAAACTCACAGAGATCTGCCTGCCTCTGCCTCCCAAGTGCTGGGATTAAAGGTGTGCGACTTTTTTTAAAAATGTGTCCGGGTGGGGCTGGAGAGATGGCTCAGTGGTTAAGAGCATTGCCTGCTCTTCCAAAGGTCCTGAGTTCAATTCCCAGCAACCACATGGTGGCTCACAACCATCTGTAAAGAGGTTTGGCGCCCTCTTCTGGCCTTCAGGCATACAGACAGACTATTGTATACATAATAAATAAATAAATATTTTAAAATAAAATAAAAAAAATGTGTCCGGGTGTTTGCTGGTTGCACCTCCAGTCTCTGCTCCTGACCGTGTGTGCCGGATGCCTGTGGAGGCCAGAAGATGGTGTCAGATCCCCTGGAAAGAAAGTACAGGTAATTCTGAAGTATCATGTGGGTGCTGGGAATCGAACTTGGGTCACTCTGGAGCAGTGGTTCTCAACCTTTCTAATGCTGCAACTCTTTAACACAGTACCTCATGTTGTGGTGACCCCCGAACATAAAATTATTTTGTTGCCACTTTGTAACTGTAATTTTGCTGTTGTTATGAATTTTAATGTAAATATTTTTAGAGATAGAAGTTTGCCAAAGTGTGTGTGTGGGGAGGGGGTATCGCAGCCCATGGGTTGAGAAACACTGCCCTGGAAGAACAGTCAGTGCTCTTGACTGCTGAACCATCTCTTCAGCCCCCACTCCTTTGAGACAAGGCAGGTTTTAATTTTTCCTTCCCACTGCTCCACCTCCACCTTGGAAGATTCAGGATTACAGGCGTTCACCACCACTCTTGCTGTTGCAAGTGTCTCAGGCTGAAGAAGCAAACACATCCATTCTCTTTTGTAGGTAGATTCTCCTGCCATCTGCATTTCCTCCAAAATGTCCATCGTGTGTTGTAAGCACACCAGAGTAGGAAGAGGGTACATTCCCTAGTGGGGCTTGGAGCCTGGGAAACCATAGAGTCTTCAAGTCCTCGCTGTCCCTGGAGGGGCAGCAGCCGGACCTACAGGGACATGATACCAGATACAGTTGTTCTCTAGTCAAATTTCGTGAATTCTCCTGCGTGAAGAAGACAGCTTACCAATAGTCCTCTGTGGGGAGACACTGAGTGCAGTCTCTGTATTCTTCCTGGGTCTTATCGGGTCCGCAGCCTCTGCACAGTCATTTGGGAGTGGAGGTCAGAGATCTTCCTGAGCAGCTTCTAAACCCAGGTTAGAAAGGGCAGAGGAGAGAGATGCTCAGAACAGCATGGAGAACCAAGCCCAGGGACCAGTCCCTAAGGACCTGCTGAAGGGCGGCTCAGGCAACAGTCAAAATTAGACGAAGTAGAAGGAGATAACTCGTGTGGCAGGGAAGAAAAAGGAGAGACTGGGTAAGAGTCCTAGACCACCAGGGACTAGGTCAGTCGGTGTCCTTGGATGAATGACAGGAGGAAGTGGGCAGGAAAGTGTGTGCCAAGGAATGCTTCTCATAGGAAGTGGAACTGTTTGGGAGAGGAAGGGCACCACGAACATATCAAGTCCTCCTGGGTCCACTGAGCATGCCTTGTCACCAAGGTAGCAAAGACCCTGGAGGTCTACTTAGAGGCAGGAATGCCCCCGAGGAGACTAACTCCCCAGACCTACTGGCTGGGTAGGGCTGATTACTCCCGCAGGAGCTAGGGGTGTGTTGACTTGAATCTGTGGAAAGTCATACTTCTGTAATTTCTACAGAAACAAGAAAACAAACATGCTTTCCCCTCCCACCTGGCCCAGGCCATGTGTTCCAGAGTGCTGAGCACCATAGACTTAACTTAGTGTTGTCACCAGGAGCAGGTGTTTCCGGCCACAGAGACCCTCCGGACTGAGCCTGTAGGCATTCCTCCACAATAGGAAGGCTTGGGGCCCTTTCCTCAGATCCCATACCTTTGGCACCTCCCTGCCCACCCTAACTTTGCTCTATTGCCTGTGGCTTGTGGTCTTGGGAGATGCAGGAGTGTATAAAGGTGGAAGGTTATCTGGAGGTGAGGGCAGGGGCCTCCAACTGCCTATCTTTGGAGAATCTGTCATCTGTGTTGGATGTGAAACTTTTCAGGATTTGGCTTCTTTGGGGTCAGATTGCTCTGTAGATGAGTCCAATGAATTCATTGGCGTGCCAAGTTGGACCTTGGTGGAATCATTACTTTTGTCTGTTTTTGGTGTGCTATCTGGGGAGAGTAGATGTTTATGTCTCCCTGTATAAAAGTTCTTGCAGCATCTCACTAGCTGGTGTTTGTAAAGCTAAACTAATGTGGTAAGGGACAAAGTCAGGCCGCAGACCTGCTCATAGAGCTCGTGTGTCACCAATCCCCCAAATCCAAGACACCACAGGAGAGACAGCAAGTGGCAGCTGTGGTGATATTTTGTTTATGATCTAACAAATAAAACCTGCCTGAAGATCAGAGTGCAGAGCTAGCCACACTAGTTAGCCATAGAGGCCAGGCAATGGTGGCCCACACCTTTAATCCCAGCACTCGGGAGACAGAGGCAGACAGATTTCTGTGAGTTCAAGGCCACTCTGGGCTACAAAAGATTGAATCAATCTAAAAGAAAACAGAGCTCACACCTCGGATCCCAACACGAGGCAGGTGGAGATAGGAGGGTTATGGCTGGGCAGAGAGCGGGTTGTAAGGTGGGAGGAAACAGGAGCTCAGAGAATTCAGTCTGAGGTTTCGTAGAGGCAGGATCTTGCCTATTCGGTCTGAGCATTTGGAGAGGTAAGAACTCTAGTGGCTGCTGCCCTGTTTCTCTGGTCTTTCAGTTTTCACTCCTGATAACTGGCTCTGGGTTTTTATTATTAAAACCAATTAGAATTCGTGCAACATCCAGCGTTATCTTTTATGTGCTGGGCTCTCTCTCTCTCTTTTTTTTTTTTTTTTTTTTTTTTTTTTTTTTTTTTTTTTTTTTTTTTTTTTTTTTTTTTTTTTTTTTTTTTTTTTTTTTTTTTTTTTTTTTGAGACAGGGTTTCTCTGTGTAACAGTCCTAGCTGTCCTCTTGTGGACCAGGCTGGCCTTGAACTCACAGAAATCCACCAGCCTCTGCCTCCCAAGTGCTGGAATTAAAGACATGCGCCACCAATACCCAGCTCACAACCTTCTTTATTAGAGGGCCTGTTAATATCCTAACTTTGCACACTAGGAAATGGAGGCTGAATGAGTCCCAGGTCCTACCTGGGGTGTGGCCAGTCTAAGATGCTGACCCATATGGTACCTAATTGTTCACATGTAGTCACCAGACATGAAACAATATCAAATACTCTTGAGTACGGGAGGAAGCACAGCAAGGCCCTCCACAGTGAGAGCTCTCCTCCCTCAGCTCCAGATAGGCTTGGGAGTTTGGCCAGAAGAATAGTAGAGAACACCAGGAAGTGGAAGGGCCCTTCTTCCCTGTTCTATCACAGAGCTGGGGAAAAAACAGCTGGGATTCTTGACGGCCATACCTCCTCTCCTGAACAGACAGCACTTGTCTGTCCACTGATGTTCACCTGGATTATTCCACGTCAGGTTACAACTTTTTTTGTTTGTTTTTGAGATAGGGTTTCTCTCTGTATCAGTCCTGGCTGTCCTGGAACTCTCTTTGCAGACCAGGCTGGCCTTGAACTCACAAACATCCACCTGCCTCTGCCTCCCGAGTGCTGGGATTAAAGGGATGCACCACCACTGCCCGGCTAAAAACATTATTATTTTGAGACAGGATTTCTTTATGTATGTGGCCTTGGCTGTCTTGGAACATTCTAAGTAGACCAGGCTGGCTCTGAACTCACAGAGATCTGCCTGCCTCTGCTTCCTGGGAACTGATTAAAGGTGTGCCACTATGCATGGCTATTATTTTTAATTATGTATATGTGTGTGGGTCTGTGCATATAAGTGCTTGTTTGTTAAGGCTAGAGGCATAGGATCTCTCTGGAAATAAAATTACTCACAGTTGTAAGCCCACTAATATGGGTGCTGGGAACTCTGTATGTCCTCTGCAGGGGCTGTATACGCTCTTACCTGCTGAGTCATCTCTCTAGACCCTCTTTTTAAAAAAGACATTTTTATTTGTATCTGTGTATGGGTGGGGGTACGGGTGGGTGTGGAGATCGGAGGACAGCGTTTGGAAGTTGGTTCTCTCCTTTCAACGCGTGGGTCCCTAACTCACAACATGAGACTTGCGGAAAGCATCTTTACCCACTTGAACCCTCTGGCCGGCTTTTAAAATGGTTTGGTGTAGGCTGGCCTCAAATGCACACTACGTCGCTGAGGATGACCTTGATTTTCCTGCCTCTACCTTCCAAGGATTGGCATTACATGAGCAGCCATCACTCCTGGCTCTTAGGTAGGTTCTAAAGTCTGGTGAACCTCCAAAGAGGTCCAGTAGAATCCGACCGCCTACTCTAGCCCGGTTTCATTCAGTACACGCCGGCCGCGTTGGCCGCGAAGGGCGCATGCGCGGGTTCGAGGCCGTTTTCCCGGCGACCCCGCGGCTGGTGCGTGGACACGAGTCTTCGCGGGCTGGCGTGAGCGCGCCCAAGGGGGGGGGGAGGCGTGTGCAGGGCAGGGGCGCGCGCGCTCCACGCGCATGCGCAGCATCAGGCGGCGGTGCGAGCCGAGCTGGGAGATGGCGGCAGCAGCGGTGGAGCGGAGAGTGTGAGCGCCGCCCGGGAGCCTCTGGCCCGGGCGCAGTGCGACCCCGACCCCGCCCGCCTGCTTGCCCACCATGGGCAATGAGGCCAGCCTGGAGGGCGGCGCGGGTGAAGGGCCGCTGCCGCCCGGAGGCTCTGGTCTGGGTCCGGGCCCCGGAGCAGGGCAGCCGCCTTCAGCACTAGCAGGCGGCGGACAGCTCCCCGCAGCTGGAGTCGCGCGAGCGGCTGGACCCCTGACCCCTGGTCTCGGTCCGGTCCCTGGCCCCGGCCCCGGCCCTGGCCCGGGCAGGTAAGAGAGAGGGTCTGGGTAACTGGGGGGCAGGGAACTGTGGTCCGAGTCTGGGGCCGGGGCCTGGAATCCCACGATCTAGTGGACAGCCAGTTCGGGTCGGCCTGCTAGATTGGCGTGAGCTGGGTGGTCGCGGGGGGCAACCCTAGGTTTCCAGCTGCCCCGCCTTGACAGGACAGGATGTTGAGTACAGGGTTAGTCAGGGCCTGCAGACTGTGACTTCGTCACAGTCCCCCGATTTTCTTCCCCCTAGCGCAGGGGCCCAACAGCTCAGGAGGGGCTTATGTAACCTTAGCCTGGTCCCTCTGCATAGGGGAGCAATGGGATGGAAGACATTCTCCCTGTCTGCCAGTGTCTGCATATGTCCATTGTGTTAGGTCGAGGGAAGAGCACAATGGGAGTGGCTGTCAGGGAAGATAAGTGTCACTGCTAGGAATAGGAAGAGATGGGAATAGTTGAACCATGAACTTGGTTCTTAGCTTTCCTTAAACATTTCGTGGCTGTCACTGTCGTTGGGGGAAGGAAACTTGTCCACTGGATACTATCAGGCTCAGTAATACCCTCTGTCAGTGCTTTCATCAAGGGTTTGCAAACGCTTTCAGGTGAAGCAAAAATGCTACTGAGTTGCCTGGCACCAGATACGAACCCGTGGCTTAGCAGCGGGAAAGCTGGAACCCACAGAGTTGTTTAAACGGAACAGATCTGGTCAGATATTTCAAGACCCGCTTGTTTTAGATGTTTGCCAACCCAGATTCTGCAAAAAAAAACAAGTTGCATTGGCTGCAGAAGCTGTGAGTGCTAACCTGTGACAGGAGATGCCAGGGTGAAATGGAAGGGCATCATTTTCACACCAGTTGGGCCTGAGGAGTAGCACACTCCTTAGGGGCGGTGCTTCCATCTCCATACGAAGCTGCCAATATATGTTGCTTTGCCTTCCCCAGAACACAAAATCTCCAAGTAGAGTTTTTTTTTTGCTTTTTCAGATGCCCAGCCATGTCCCTCCTGTTTTTTTTTTTTCCCCTCAGAAGTCATTCCTTAGACGACTCACAGTGATGAAGCTGTTAGCAGCCCGAAACCTGACTCAAACAAGCCAGCCTATGAACACACCTTTTAGAGGCGGAATTTGCCCATTTTACATTTGTTATTACACTAATGCAGCTGAGTAGCACACGGCTCTTAGCGCTGCAAACACTGTCCATCTTGCTGCGTGTTGCGCTGCTGTTTGGGCTTTAGCCTGAGACAGAAGCTCACCACGCTTCAGTCCTCTCCCTCCAAGGAAAGCTACAGAGAGTGGAAAAACCCCTTGTTGCTGAGAGCTCTAGGTGGGGAATTTACCGTCTTTCTTCCCTTAGCCAAACTGGCTGTTCTGCTAGTTGTTTATCAGAGGTTGCAGAGACAAGTACATGGAATTCTGGAAGGACCTGGCAGCTTAGAGGGACAGGAAGGAGGCTGCTGTGTCTTGCCCATACTCCTCAGTGGTTCGTTTCTGTTCTACCTATAACTCCCGCTACCGGGCAGACCCGTCCACTGCCACATGTGCAGAAACCATGGGCTCGCTGGATTTGGCAATTACAACACATCTTGCCAACTGGGCACAGGGCTCACACACAGGTCTTTCGGCTTTCAGGCTCGTGAGGTGAGCCTGTGGCTTGTCACCAACGCTCAAGACTGAGGACCCTTAGGGGCAGCTCTTCCTGCTGCTGCTCAGTTTAGCACGGCATCTCAGCTAAGCAGGCAACTGCATTGTCTGTCTCTCCTTCAGGCTCGGAATGGCTTCTGCTTCTCACCAGTGCATCTCAGGTACCCGATACCGAATTTAGCATGTTTCGTCTGAGATGCTGATGAGAACAGATTGGCCCATCAGAGGAGACAAAGCCCGTGCATGCGCCTCTAGGCACCCAGCGAAGAGCATTACATGTGTATTTGTAGTGGTCAGAAACCTTATAGTATTGGGAGGGGGTCAAAAGAAGGTGTGATTAAATTTCTAACCCCATAGGGGAACTGAGGCTCCTAGGGAGTGGAATCCTGGATCTTTCCTTTTGCCATGTCACCTCCTGTCACCTCAAGCTGAGTTTGTCTTCTCATCCTCATGCTGAGCTGACTTGGACTCTGGGAGGGGGTGGCTTCAGCATTCAAGGCTGAAGAGCATCAGTGCCGCCACACCCATAGCGCTGTCTCAGCCTGGGGGGTGATGGGACTTCAAGCACTGGAGCACTCCATAAGGAACGGGTTTTCTGTTCCTGGTCTCGGGTTCATTACATTTCAGCTCTGCTTTTCCCAAAGCATGACAGGTTAGGAGAAAGCTGATCTCTGTCTCAGACACTGCTTTCCGAACTGTGTGGCCTGGTAGGGGCTATCTATTAGAGGAAGGGGCACCATTCATTCATTCATTCATTCACTCACTTGCTCACTCATTTATAGAGATGTATAAGTGTACAGCAAGAGCACAGGATGACGGGATTTTACCTGTACACATATCCATGACATACCACCAGATTAAGACCAGCCCTCGTAAGTACCTAACAAAGTACCTTTGGGGGAAAAAATGCTCAAAGGGGCTGGGAGGTAGCACAGTGGCAGAGGGCTTACCCAGCACCCATGAGGCCTTAGATTCAAGCCCCAGTACTGGAAAAGCCTGTTTATTGGGTACTAGAGTGATGGCTCAACAGTTAAAGAGCACTGACTGCCCTTCTATAGCGTTCCAATTTTAGTATATGTGCTGCCAAAGCAAACACTGACTGCTCTTCTGTTGACCTGAGTTCCATCCCTAGCACTCACATGTTGGCTCACAACCATCCATAATTCCAGTTCCAGGGGATCTGACACTCTCTCCTGGCCTCCACAGATACCAGACACACGTGGTGTACAGACATACATGCAAGCAAAACACCCATACACATAAAAAAAAATGAAACTTATGAAGATTACGCAAAGCAGGGATGGAGAGATGGTGCAGTGGTTAAGAGTTTGCTATCATGAGGACCAGAGTATGGATCCTAGCATACGTACAAGATGGGCATCTCACACAAACCCACAGCCCCAGTTCTGAGGGGTGCGGGCAGAGACAGCAGGAATCTCACACAAACCACAGCCCCGGTGCTGAGGGGTGCGGGCAGAGACAGCAGGAATCTCTAAGACCTGCCGGCTTCCCTCTTTGGGGTCTTCCTATGTGGACATAGGTGTGTACACCCCTCCCCAACTGTGCACATAGACTCAGACACATATTCACACACAGTAGATAAATAGATGTAAGAGATTACTTTAAAATTGCACCAAGGGCTCGCATAGACCAGTGGCAGCCTGGCTCCTCCTCGGCTGTAAGGACTTGTGAATGTTTTCTCATTTACTGATCTCCCATAGGTTAGGGAAGGGATCTTAGCCATCAACAGCAACATGAAAGGCATGGGAGAAAAAAAAATATGGTACTTCCCTACCCTCTAGCACTTAGTCTGGTTAGTCAGGTATCTCTTGAAGAGCCGAACCGCGGATGATCTCTCAGAGAAAAGGGACAGTCTCATGTCTGGGAGGTGCCACACAGGCAGTGCGTATAGAGGGGTAGTCAAGTAGGAACATGAAGGGCAGAGAGAGAGTGAGAAAGGGAAAGAGGAATGTTTCCTCTTGGTAGAGACAGCAGAGAAAGAGACCAGATGCAAGACTAGGAGAGAGACTGGGTAAATTCAGGTGAGACATCTCTCTCTAAATGCCCAACAAAATCCATAATTCCCTTTTAGCTCATATGCCGTGGAGAATCTTGAGCCAAAGATAGCTGGGCACAGAGAACCTGGTTGTTGGCTGGATGGGCGTGAGTGCTCAAAATGGATTCGTCAGGCATGGTGTCTGACTGTCCAGGTGTACTGTGTTCGCTAATAGTCACGAACTAGTCCAATCTACAGTGAACTAGTGTATACAGATAGAGAGGGCACAATCGCCAGGTTTGAAACAATGGTCATTTGTCATTTAGAGGCCTACCTGGCCCCAGCGGTTGAGTTTTTGGGAGTGGGGGTATGTATTAAAATAACCTTCCTTTAGAATAGTGACATTGCCAGTTTTACTCAAGGGGCAATCATTTTGACGTTTCTTGCCAGGGAAAAAGGGGCAATGTTGATAATATTGTTCCCAGCACTGGTGGGACAGGTAAGACACCGTAGGGTTTTCTGTCTTGTTTGGATTTTGGAGACAGAGTCTTACTCTCTTGCCCAAGCTGGCCTGGAATTCACTACATGACCCAGGGTGGCCTTGGTTTAGGATGCTCTGCTCGCCTCACCTTTCCATGCATGGAGACTCCAGGCGTGAGTGGCCATGTCTGGCTGTAGGTTTAAAAATGTTTTTTCTAGTGGAGAAATTAGAAGAGAGGCTATTTAAACAAACAAGAATACCATGGAAAGTTTCAAGCATATAATAATAGAGGGAATAGTCTAATGAAGTTCTGTGCTACAGCCGTAGCTGTAGCTGTTACCAGCTCATAGCCAGGCAAGTTTCATTTACCCCTCGCCCTTCCTCCTGAAACAAATTCCAGACATTCCAACATCCCATCATCAGTATTCCAGTGTATACTTCCAAGCTGCCAAGAAACAAGAGCTTTGTACAAATGTAACCATAGTGCAGTCTTCATATCTAAATATATATTTCCTTCCTTCCAGGGAGGGTTTGCTAGGGATCAAACCCAGGGCCTCCTAAATGCTAGGCAACAACATGTTCTTTTTAAAAAAGATTTATTTTTAATTATGTGCATTTCTGTGTGTCTCTGTGTGGGTATGCACCCGAGAACAAGTGACCAAAGAAGCCAAAAATATTGACTCTCCCTTAGCTGGATATACATAGTTTGAGCCACTGAAGATGGGTGCTGAGAGCTGAGCCCAAGTCCTCTGCAAGAGTAGAACATAATGTTAACTGCTGAATTGCCTCTCTAGCGCCCCAACAACTTGTTCTTTTGTTTTTTTGAGACTTGGTTTCTCTGTGTAGCTGGCCTCAAACTCAGAGAGACCTGCCTCTACCTCCCAAGTGCTGGGATTAAAGGTGTGTACCACCACTCGGAATCTCTTCTTCTTCTTCTTCTTCTTCTTCTTCTTCTTCTTCTTCTTCTTCTTCTTCTTCTTCTTCTTCTTCTTCTTCTTCTTCTTCTTCTTCTTCCTCCTCCCCCTCCTCCTCCTCCTCCCCCT
>NW_026067915.1:8983818-9023386 GCF_014885135.2 Alexandromys fortis | reverse complement strand
TTTTTTTTTTTTTTTTTTTTTTTTTTTGGTTTTTCAAGACAGGGTTTCTCTGTGTATCTCCGGTTGTCCTGGAACTCGCTCTGTAGACCAGGCTGCTGTCCAACAATTTGTTCTTAATCTCCTGGAAAATTTGGATGTGGTTCTGTTTTCTGATTGTCTTATAGATTTTGATAATTGGTTTGTTCAAATTGTGGTGTATATGAAAAATCTAGTCTCTTTAATGCCCCATTTCTCACTTTGTTCATTTTTTAATTTATGTATTGCAAATCCGAGTCTCTTATTCTGTGGGACTGTTTCATTGCATTCTTGTGGTGTCATAAAAGGCATATCTTGGCCAGTGTTCTTCTGAAAATTGGTTATGATACTTAGAACCTATTCAGATTGACTTTCCTCATCATCATTGTAGTGATTATTGCAGTGCTGGAGTTCAAGCCCAGGGACTCATACATTCATATAAATGCTGCACCGCTGAAGTGTATGTCACAAGCCCGCATTTCATTCATTTTGTTATTTTTGAGACCAAGGCTTGCTATGTGGTTCAAGTTGATCTTAAATTCATTTTGTATAGCCCAGGGTGGTTTCAAACTCTCAATCCTCCTGCCTCAGTCTTTTAAGTGCTAAGATGACAGGCATGTGCCACCATGCTCGGCTGAAATTCTACCTTTAGAAGAAGGGATGAGGAGGAAGTTGCTAAAAATAGAGCCTGGCTTTGGACTAATTTGGGAGCCAAAGAACAATGTAGCGGGTCACATTCTCTTTTTTCTCTGAAGTTCTGAGTGTAAGAAGCCAAAGCTTCCAGTCTTGCCCTTTTGACCCAACTCATGTGAGCCGTCTGTAGATTTGGAGCCTTCAGGAAATAAATCCTTCTCATCTCACCGTTCTGGCATGTCCAAATGGGAACCTTTCCTCTTGTTAGGAGTGGGGACAGGGAGGGCCAGGCTGTAGGTGAGCTGCTCAAGAGGCAGAGTCTGTCCTAGAGCCTCTGGACCTGTCCTGTTAAACTCTATATTCGCTGGGCAGTGGCGGCACGTGCTTTTAATCCCAGCACTCAGGAGGCAGAGATGGGCGGATCTCTGTGAGTTCAAGGCCAGCATAGTCTACAAGAGCAAGTTCCAGGACAGCCAGGGCTGTTACACAGAGAAACCCTGTCTCAAAAAATCAAAAACCAAACCAACCAACCAAACAAACAAACAAAAACCAGAAAAGAAAAAATCTGTTGTATTAGGTCTAACTATGGTTATTGGATGACTGCCTCATCGTGGACACTCTGCTCAGTGTTTTGTTTCTCCCTCGACCTGCCAGGCTGGGAAGAGTCTGCAGGCCCCATTGGCCCTCCTTGTCCTTCCTGCCTGGGAACTGTTCTTAAACACTGAAATGGTGGCCAAGGCCTGTATGCTGCAACAGGGGCTGAGTCCCACTTTCTGATATGAACTGTGGGGACTCCTGCCCCAGTCCGCCTCAGAGCAGGAGCCTGTCATGCTGGTACGAACACTGCGTTCATAGACTGGCCCAAGCTCGTTTCTTACAGGACTATCTACCATCCCCATTTCTACCACGGAGGGATGTGGGGGAGTGGCTATGAGTGGAACCCAGGATTGTGGTAGGGCAGCTGGAGTTCTGACTTCCTGCCCTCTGTGCTTCCCTCCTTACAGACTGGGCCTCTAGTGGGTGGGTGTCTGCTGGTCATGGTCATTCTCTGGTTTTTTTTTTTTTTAGTTATTGTTTATTTTTATGGTTCTGTGAATTTAACCCAGGGCTTTGTGCATGCTAGGCTGAGCTAGTGCTGCTCCCACTCTCCCCAGCCCTGACCCACGCCGTTCTCCTTGCCTGGTTAATTTACACGCAGGCTCGGATCTGCCATGCCTTCCCTCAGCTCTGCTGTACCGGGGCCCAGTCAGCAGTGTTACGTTATGATCTTTGCTCTCATGGGCACCCCAGGTTCTAAAGAGAGCTTTGATCTAGAAGAGATTCTTTATCTGCTGTTCCTTACTTCTTTCTAACAAGAAAATCCCTTGGAGGCGTATTGGAAACCTTTAGGCCCTTTTAAGGATCAAGTCCAGAAGTGCCTGCTGAAGCCTGACTGCCCCTGAGTAGGAGGCTCTGCTAGCAGAGTCCAAGGTGATGAATGTGAGATGAATATACGTGTGTTTTCTGGGACTTGGTCTCTTTTACACACACACACACACACACACACAATTTATTTAGCTTTATTTGATGTGCATTGGTACAAAGGTGTCAGATCCCCTGGAACTGGAGTTACAGACAGTTGTGAGCTGCTATGTGGGTGCTGGGAATTGAACCTGGGGCCTCTGGAAGAACAACCCGTTTTCTTAATCACTGAGCTGTCTCTCCAGCCCCTAGAGACTTGGTCTCAAATATAGAGAAGATCAAAGAGCATGTCCAGGAGCTCATGAGAAGGTAACTCTGCTCTGTCCTCCCTGGGAGTGTCCCTGGCCTTCCAGTGAGCCAGGGCTGGCCAGTGACACTGGCTTAGGGAGGAGAACGACCCTCACATGATGCTGAATAACCAACCACTTAGACATGACGCGGTCATTTGGAAAAGAGGGAAGGTAAGGACATTTCTCAATCGTCACATTGATATATTGCTGTGGGGGGGGCAGGTAGCAAGGCACTACCTACACTTAAGTGTGTGTGTATGTGTGTGTGTAAGAGAGAGAGACAGACATACAGACAGAGACAAAGAGAAGAGAGTATTCCATGCATGTATTTAGACAGTAGAGGAAAGCTCATGTGTTAGACCTTACCTGCAACTTTGAGGCAGGGTTTCTCTTTCTCTTGAATTTCTTTTATTTTATTTTATGTGTATGGGTGTTTGCAACATGTGGATGTTTGGTGCCCATCAAGGCCAGAAGAGGACATCGGCCTCTGGAACTAGAGTTACAGATGGTTGTGAGCTGTGATGTGTGTTTTGAGAATTGAACTCTGGGGGGGCTGGAGAGATGGCTCAGTGGTTAAGAGCATTGCCTGCTCTTCCAAAGGTCCTGAGTTCAATTCCCAGCAACCACATGGTGGCTCACAACCATCTGTAATGAGGTCTGGTGCCCTCTTCTGGCCTGCAGACATACACACAGAAGAACATTGTATGCATAATAAAAATAAATAAATAAAAAAAAGAGAATTGAACTCTGGTCCTCTGGAAGAGCAGCCAGTGCTCTTAACTGTAGAACAATCACTCTCGTCTTCCAACTCTTTTATTTTATGTTTTTGAGACAGGGTCTCTATATAGCCCTGGGAATCCTGAATCTCACTCTGTAGACCAGACTGGCCTCGAACTCAGAGATCTGCCTGCCTCTGCCTTCTGAGTGCTGGAATTAAAGGTGTGCACCACTGCACCTATCTCGCTATACCCTTTTAGGATATTTTACTTTTAATTGTGTGTGCACGTGTCTGTATGAGGGTTTATGAATGTCAGTGCCTCTGGAGGCAAGGGCACCAGGTACCCTGGAGCTGCTGTTACAGACAGTGTGAGCCACCTAACATGGGGGCTGAAAATCAAAACCTCTGGAAAAGCAGGAAGTGGTCTACACCACTGAGCCATCCCTCCTGCCCCAGGCAGGGCCTCTTGTTCCTGGCCGTCTATGCCGGCCTAGCTCCTGCCTAGCTCCTGCCTGACTGCAGGACCGCTGTAGTTACAGATGTCTGCCTTCACATCTGCTTTTTATGTTGGTTCTTGGTGTTCAAACACAGGTCTTCACGCTTGTGTGGCAAGCACTTTGCTTACTGAGCCTAAAATTTTTTAGGGGTAGGGTGGGTAGAGAGAGGTACCTCAGGTAGCCCAAGATGACCTTGAACTTGTGACCCTCCTCTTTGCTTCCTCCTCCCAAGTGTGCTGGGTTATAGGCATACCATTACACTAGTCTTTTAAACTAACAGTATTTGTTATATACCACATGATGCTTTAAAATATGTAAAATTAATTAATACATTTATTCTCTCACATATTTATTTTCTTGTGGTGAAAAATAGTTGAAATCTATTCAGTGATTTTTCAAGAATATAATATTGTTATTAACTATAGTTATGATGCTATACACAGTAGCTCTTTTGAATTTATTCTTCTTATTTAACTTGAGGTTGGTATCCTTTGACCAAAGTCTCCGCACTCTCCTTTTCTGTGCTTGTGGTGGATGGAAACTCTTGTGGGGACTTTTGCAGTGGAATAGAAAGGTTTTTATTCTCTTAAAATTTATTACTTATTTTGATGCTGGTAATTAAACCCAGAGCCTCACCCTAGGCAAGTGCTGGACCGCTGAGCTAAATCCTTAGTCCAGAAGATGTCTTGTTCTTTTTGAGGCAGGTCTCACATAGCTCAGGATAGCCTCAGGTTTCCTCTGTAGCTGAGGATAATTTTGAACTTGTGGTCTTCCTGCCTCTGTTTCTGCAGTGCTAAGATTACAGGCATGAATTGCCACGACTGTTTCCACAGTGCTAAGATTATAGGCGTGTGTTGCCATGCCCTGTTTCTGCAGTGCTAAGATTACAGGCATGAGTTGCCACGCCCCGTTTCCTCAGTGCTAAGATTACAGACACGAGTTGCCACGCCCCGTTTCCTCAGTGCTAAGATTACAGGCATGAGTTGCCACGCCCCGTTTCTGCAGTGCTGGGAACTGACCCCGAGCTCCATGCCTGCCTTCTGAGCCACATATCCAGTTCAGCATTGCTCATTTGTTTGTTTTTGTCAGGGTCTCACTGTGTAACCCAGACTGGTTTTTAAATCTTCTTGCCTCAGCCTTCCTAGTGTGGATCATAAGCGCCATGCCTGGTGTAGAGGGTTGTAGAGGGAACCATTTGTTGAGCCTATCTTTGGGTGAACCAAGAGAATAAAGGAAGGAGACTAGAACTAATGGGCTCCATCCTCCATGGGCTGTGGTCTGGGGAAAGACAGAAGCATCTGTCCAGATCTTGACTCTCTTTCCTCTTTCTTCTCCTTGTCCTTCTTGTCTCTGCTTCTCTTCGTCGCACAGAGGTAGGATAATCAAGCGCGCAGTTATCCTAAAATAGTAGAACATATATTTGTATAGTGTTTTACAGCTTACAAAACACATTCAAAACATTAGCTTATTCTGTTGGGAGCTCCAAAGGCCTAAGATGAGCGATTCAGAACAGCCAGCTAGCAGACGTTAGCAAACCCAAATGCCTCGCACTGAGCACAGCTGGAGAGCCCTGTCATTTCCCTGCCTCCTGCTCAGACAAGATGGAAAATTTAGCAAGAGGATGGGGAGGGCTGTGCGGAGGCAAAAGGATCAGGAAGTAGGACATTTGGATAAAGGACAGTGTGGGATGAGAAGTTGTGGGCATCCTGAATGAAGATCAGAAATCCAGGTTTTGATCATTTGATGTTGCCCCAGACTCCGCACTGAGTCTACACACCGGGTGGATCTTTAGGGCACTCTTGTTTTATTTTTGAGTTTCTGGGGATCATGCTAGGTAAGCACCCCACCACTGACCCACTCCTACAACCCTAACTTTTCAGTTTTATTGTTTTTGAACTGAAGGGTTTAACTAGATAATCTCCAAAGCCCCATTAACCTTTGACATTTGGTTTCTATGAGATAAACGAAAAGGAAGGATGTTGCTTTCCTCTGTTCTTCAGTCCCATGAGAATAGAAATCAAGGTCATAAACTGGCCTTGGTGGCCCATACCTGTAATCCCAGCATTCAGGAGGCGGAGGTAGGAGGGTCACCCTGAGTTCCAGGCCAGCATGTGTTACATAGAATATCAGTCTGGGATACAGAATGAGACCCCGTCTCAAATAAAACAAGATCACAAATAAAAAGAACAACGTGTATCTTTCAGGGGAGCTGGTCGCAGCTGTAAGTAGAGGATGGCTCATTTACTGTGTCCGGTGACTTCCTAGAATGGACAAGATAAGTCGAGAGTGCAGCCAGGGAAGGCTCACTGACACCTTTCCTCCAGGTGGCTGCTTGAACGGCCACTGGCCTTCCTGCAGTGGTTTAGCCAGCCCTGCAGGCTCACTGTTCCTTGCTGTGTCCCCTCATCTCCCGAGTGCTCGTTCCACCCATCGCAGGTGCTCTAATGACCGGTGTGCCTAAGATTGCCATGGAGCTGGGTTGGGCAAAGCTTGTGTGTGGTAAAGGCAGCGCAAGGGAAAGGCTAGCCCGGAAGAGGCTGCTTTTGCCTACTCCACCCAGGCAGCTGGACAGCTGGTCGACTCTCTCATTTCAGAGGGAAGAGCTGCCCCAGGGCTCTGCGGGCTCAGACCAGACCCCCTCAGTGTCAAGGTCCAGTATGTGAGGGTGATCCCTTTAGAAGTATGGTTTAGCTTTAACAGATAATGTGTTTGCTCTGTCTCTATTTTAGTTTGAACATCTAAGCCACCCCTAATGGATGCTATAATGGCTGCTGTCATCTCCCCAGGCAGAGTTCTGCTTTGATATGGAAGTTGAAGTGTTCAGCAGCCTTTGGTCTTTCTCAGCAGATTCCACCTTTGGGAAACTCTTGTTTTCCATTATTTGAATTGGATTTCCTCATGCTTCCTGTCAGCTGGTCCTCTACTCACAGGCCTTGCAGGAGTCCACTGTGAGCCTCCATCTGCCATATTCTCAGTCAGTCTGCCCTTCTCTGGTCTTGACATCTCAGCTCCTTTGACTGTAGTGGACTCAGGGATAGTTGCCTACCTCGGCTGTCCTGCCCAAGGCTCTTAGTATTCTGAGGACAGGGAAGCTCAGAGAACAGGGTCCAGTGCTTAGCAAGTCACATGGGTTATGAGTGACAGTCTGAGGGATGAGAGTCTTCACTCATGCAGCAAAAAGCATCTTCCTCTGCCCTTCTGAGATCTCTGTGGCAGCCACTCCAAGCTCTCCAGCCTCATGGTGTTCTCTGTGTGAAGGCTGAGTGTCCTCCATCTTGGATACATGCAACCCAGGTGTGCATCTGTGGGAGCCTGCCAAGACCCTGCCAAGTTTTTCTGGTGTACACCTGGAGGTTCCTTTAACCTAGTGAGATTTTTGGGCCCTCACTCTGTTCCCCTGGAGAGAGGGGGTGATAACTAAGGAGTATGCTTGTTTCAGAGAGCCCAGCCATCCCCCTTTCCCAGCCCCTACATCTGACCTTGACTGGCCAGTGTTAAGAGTTTCACGACCAAGGCCTTGCTAGCTAACGTTAGGAGATCTGGCAGCTGAGGAGAGCAGGAGAGCCAAAGTAAGATTAGAGAGGCCAGCATCCTTTTACCCGGGCCACAGCCGCTGTGCACTGCAGCAGAGTCTCTGTGCAGGCCTGGTTGTCTCCTGACAGCCTTTCCTTAGCTACACTAAGTAGCCTTAGGCTCTGTCAGTCCGTGTTCCCAGGAGCAGCAGGTGCCCTACAGACAGAATTCCTAAACATACATAGGAGGAAATGTTGTACAATGAGGGTCTGGGAAAGTGGCTCAGTTGGAAAAGGCCTTTCTGCCAAGCATGAGGATCTGCTCCTGCTCCTCCTCCCTCCACCCCCCAGCGCTGGACTCACAGGTGTGTGCTTGCATGCTCAGCTATCTCTTCTCTTCAACTAAAACAGCAAAACAACAGATAAACTCACTTTAAGATCTTGAGATACTGTCACTGCTATATACTGACTTTATTCTAATATATATGTATGTATGAATATAGGTAGAGCATAGAATATGTATGTGTGCATTTATTTTAGAGTAATAACATAGCTATTTTTTTTACTAGTAATAATACTAGTGAATGTAACTTAATATTTCCTGTAGTATATTTTGTCTTTAGGTTATATCTTTCCAGAGATAATTAGGTTCATGTTTTAGAGTAATTAGAAATTATTCTTCCCTGTGTGGTCATGCCATTAGTAAGATCTAAAATTAAGCTTCTTTATTCTAGTTGGTTTTTAATTTGTGAAGATTGTTTTTTGATCAGATATCTGTTTTCACCATATTATTGCACAATTAATCAGCCAAACTTCAGTGGCTTCAAACAAAAGTTCTTTAAAAACTTCTCACTTGTACATCTGCAAGCTGGACAGCATTTACTGATCCAGACTGGACTCCAGGCTGCAGCTGGGTCCAGCTCTGTCTAGTGTGTGCCTCACCTTTCCTGGTCAGCAGGCTAGCTGGCAGTTTTCGCAGTAAGGATGATGGGCACACACTGCACAGCACATTTTAAGCCTCTGGCTTGCTCACTGTGGTGACTTGAATAAACATGGCCCTCATAGGCTCATAGATTTGAATGCTTAGTCACCAATGAGTGGCACTATTTGAAAGGATTAGAAGGATTAGGAGGTGTGGCCTTGTTGGATGAAGTGTGACCCAGGGGATGGATCAGGATGAAGCTCTCAGCTCCTGCCATACCCCCTGCCCTGATGATAATGGACTAAGCCTCAGGAACTGTAAGCTAGCCCAATTAAATGCTCTATTGTCTAAGTGTTGGTCATGGTGTCTCTTCATAGCCGTAGAGCAGTGATTGACACTCCTGTGCTTTCCATTAGACAACACGATTCGTGGGCAAGCCCAGTGTGGTATTTGTAGTTACCTGTGGCTGTGCCACCAGGGGCCTCATAATTTGGTGATGGAAAACAAGCATTGTTTTGGGTACAGACTCTGTAATACAGGGGTTCAGGAAGGGCACATTGGGCGTGGCTTATTTCTGCTCCTTCTTTTCTTCCCTCTGTGGTAAGAAACAGTTTTTTCAGCATCTCCATGGTGTCCCCACTTCCCTTCCTTTTCTTCTTCTCTCTTTTCTTTTTTTCTACTGGCTTTTTGAGACAGGGTTTCTCTGTCTAACAGTGCTGGCTGTCCCAGAACACACTCTGTTGACCCAGCTGGCCTTGAATTTAGAGATCCACCTGCTTCTGCCCCCAGAGTGCTGGGATTAAAGGTGTGAGCCACTACCCCTGGCCCCACTTCCCTTCTTGAGACAGTCTCTCTAAGTAGCCCTGACTGGCCTGGAACCTAGAGATCCACCTGCTTCTGCTTCTGCCTTGCAGAGATTAAAGGTGTTGTACGTGGAGAGAGGTGGGCAGAGAGTGAGAGGAAGGACAGGGTCTAAGTTTAGGAGTTTGCTCTTTGGCCTGTTGTGCTTGTTTCTCTTGGTGCTAAAGAGCAAGCCTGGGGAAGTGCCCTGGAAGGCTGGAAGCCTGGAAGTGCCCCTCCAGCTGGGTTGTGTCCAGGTGAGATGACCGAGTGCCCTGGAAGCCATGCCTCCGGCTGGGGTGTGTCCTGGTGAGTTAGAGCTGACTTCAGTGCTGGCTTTCCAGGGGAGAGAGCAGAGTGCATTCAGTTGAACAAACACTGGTCTTAGCAATTGAAACGTAAGAACTCAGCACGAGGCCTGGCGTAACGTGACGACTGATAACTAAAGCCAGGCTTCATGTACAGGACCGAGACTGGAAAGATGAACACTTTAGTCGCGCTCACTTGGTTTCTAGTGCACGTGTGAATTAAACCTGATTGAGGCTGTGCCCGGCCTCTGGGAGCACTTCTACAGCAGCGGGCCCGTACCTAATGGGCTCAGAGCCCCCAGTGAGGACCATCCTTCCCGTGCCCGCGCATAGCCGCTAAGGCGGTGTTTAGAGTTCATTAAACAGTTAACTTGAAAGGCCTGTTGGGTCTCAAAGGCTCTCAGAATATGCAGCTGGTCAGAGCTGAAGCACAGGCCACCAGAGCCACCAAAGATAGCGCCACACGAGAGAGTACTCTTCTGACTCTGTAGTCAGTTCTTCCTCAAGGAACCCCGGGAAGCCCGACTGAGGGTTTCGGCCTCCAGCTTAAGTGCGAGTGGATGAGACAGGCTCTTCTCGGCAGAACGGGGTCGGAGAGAGGCTGCTGCTACTCTGAAGCTGTGCCTGCTCATAGGCAACGTGGGTATAGATGCTACCACTTGCCCGGGATGTGGATTCCTTTTAGGGCTCAGAAGCCAGTGAGCTGGAATAGGCATCCGTTCTTGCTCTCCTCCTGTGCTGAAGGCACTTCTGTAAATGACGGTGCTGAGTTGCTGATTGCCTGACGTCTGAGATACACCACCCACAGTGCAGTCAGAGGGCTTTCCTGTTAGGGCACTTTGGGGAGTTGTGATGTAGGCTGAACCAATGGGGGAGAGAGAGGAAGGAGCAGACAGACCCAGGCAGCCTGCTCTCAGCGTTCCCAGCAGACCAGGCCTGCCACACTGCTTACCCCGCCCCAGTTACTTTGTTAGGGTGCTCATTGGAGACCACATGGCCCCTGCGTGAGCTGCTGCTTTGGTCTACCTGGCCATTTTGCTGCATTCTTTGTTTGCCCGAGCAGGGGAAATACCCAAACTGAAGGGGAGTCGGTATAAGCCTCCCTACGACTCCAGGGACAGATGTCAGAGACCCACATTCCTAAATGGTAAGCCTCCCAAACCTCTGTACTCCTGAGTGTTGAGTTAGGAGAGCAAAAATGCTCCTTGTGGGGACATTGGGGTGACACCTCTCCTCCAGTGTGAAGACCCTGGTTCAGTGCGGTCTGGGCCTGCTTGGTGGCACAGGTACTCACCTGTTCTGGTGACAGGCAGGAAGAGGAAATGGAAGCCTCCCTTTGGATAAACATCCCACATTTTCTGCACTTCTGTGAAAACAGCCTCAGGGACTGTGAGGCCTGTGAAATGGAAGGGCACTAACCCCAAGAGTGACAAGGGCTGAGCCTGCCTGCAAGGTTTGCAGGGAACACAGGCCTCAGCCATGCTCCTTCACTTTCCTGCTCTGTCGTGCAGGAAAGCACAAATACCTAGGTAGACATGCACTGCTTTGAGTGTGTGTGTTCACAAGCGTGTGTGTGCATGAGTGTGTGTACTTGAATGTGTGTGTATACAAGTGTGTGTGCATGAGTGTGTTTGTGTATAGTGGGGCATGTGCACATGGAGGCCGGAAGTCAACCTTGGGTGCTGTTTCTCAGGTCCACATTGTTTGGATCAGTCTCTCACTGGGAACTAGGACTTCCTGATTAGGCTGGACTGGCTGGCCACTGAGTCACAGGGCTCCTCTTGTTCCTCCCGCCCTGGACAGCAGCACTTTCCAGATCACCTGCCTCCCAGGCCCAACACGTACATCCTAAAAAGCAGTAGTGCTACTAGGTAGGAGCCAAGGGACCTTATTTACGAGCTTGCGTGTCTGGCTGACAGTATCAGGTTTACTGAGTCCTGAGTAGCAGAGGCCATATCCAGACACCCCCCTGCTAGGCCGTGCGTAGTGGGCCACCCATACCAGTTTGGGGTGAGGAAGCAGCGTTTAGGGTCTGGAAGGGATAGAGCGCCCAATGCATCACTGATGCTGTCCCTGCCCATGTGCGGGTCCATAGCTGACCAGAGGGAAGCAGGAGCCATCTTCTTGGTGGCCTTGTAGTATAAGACCCCAGGGCATAAGAAAAGAGCCAGCCCTCCCAGCTGGTGTATGGGGGTGTGGCCTTCACTGCAGGGCAACTACTGGCAGCCCACTTAATCTGGGCCAGGCTCCAGAGGCCCCAGGGCCTGGGTGTGAATGGGGGTAGAATTCACGCCATCCTTTCTTGCTCCACCTGCCTTGGAGACAGGGTATGCCTCTGCTCCTCAGGCAAATGTCAATATGCCTTGAACAGTCAGAGTGCATGGCCTTCAGGAGTGAAGACTATGACCGTGTGAATGAGACGACCTTTCCCAGTGAGGGATTCCGATGGTATGTGCTAGGGCTCAGACCCCTCTGACACACCCGCCGTCTGTAAAGCCCGTTGGGGTTTTGTGCACCTTGTCCACCTCTCATTCCCTTCCAGCACTGCTTGCTCTGCCTGCACGAGTTCCCGTGTCTTCCTCCCTCTCATAAGGTCCCTGTCTGAGCATCCACACAAGCTGTGCCGCATGCTGATGGCCCCTGAATTTTGTAGCGTGGGTCTTCAAAGACCAGTGAATGGCTCCACCTGGATGCCCCCAGGCACGGGCCGTGCAGAGAACCCTCATGTGTCACCCTCTCACCCTTTCATGAAAACAGCCGTCTCCACATTACTCCACTACACAGGATCTCTTTTCTTGGGAAACTTGACTCTGTGCAGCACAATTGCTGACGTGAAGACTTTGTCATGGCTGTGCTGGGTGTTTTTGAGACTGGGTAGCTCAGGCTGGTTTTGAACTAGCAATCCGCTTGCCATAGGCTTTTGAACACTGGGATTATAAAAGTTTACCACCATGCCAGGGAAGTCCCTTTGAGGCTAGGAACATCATTTAGTTTGATGTCCATACGAGGTCTTTGTTCTTTTCTTTTCTTTTTTCTTTTTTTTTCTTTTTTTGGCACAGAGCCTTTTTCTAATCTTGAGCTGCCCAGGGCCCAAGGTCAGTGTGAGTACTGAGTTGGGTGTGGTTGGATCAAAGAACGCTTCTAGTGGGAAATGTCCTGGCAGCAAGATGGTAAGAGCAGAGTGGTGTCTTTTGGAACCGAGGGGTGGTTTGTAGCAAGGAATGGGAACCTAGAAATGCTCTCCCGGTGTTTGATCGCCTCTAGTTTGACCTTCCGGGTCTCTGCTTGTCCCCTGAATTTAGCTTTTAAGGATTAGAGCTGACCTTGTAAACCAAGTGTGGTGGGCCACGCCTTTAATCCTACCACTCACCACTCAGGAGTGGCAAGTGGGCTGGGCCGTGTAGGAAAGAGGAACCACACACCAAGTCCCCTGAGGCTCCTGCCTCAAAAGCAGGAGGCTCCTTTTCAATGGGAGATGGATCAGAAGCTTGTGTGGGAATAAAGGAGCACAGTCTGTAAATATACACATAGCCTATTTCTAGTCAGGACATCTTGCTGGGATTGCTGGGGTGGTTGTGCAGATGGTCTGCTCCTTGTGCCCACCCCCCAGACTTCCCTCTGGGCTCCAACATTAGCCCTATCCACTCCTGACTTTGGGCTGTTGGTCTAGCTTGCTGCCCCTGCTACTGTGAAGGTCATAGGAACCGGGAATGGTTAAGATGTGTTTTCTGGTGAATGGTCTAGCTTCTGATGCTTTCCTAGGAAAGGGGAGGCCTTGTCTGGGGTGATTGCTAACCTGGCGTTGGTCCACCACTTTCCCCCATTAATCAAAGAGTTCGCTGTACACTCTCAGATCAACTGCAGGGTCCCTGTGCTGGAAAGGGTGTGAAAGTACCCTTTACAGGGGATTGCTCTCCAGTACCGTGTAAAGCCCATGTGCGGACACAGGCCTCCTATCCCAACACTAGAGATCAGGAGGCAGGAGGATTAGAAGTTACCCTTGACTAAATAGAAAGCTGGATGCCAGTCTGGGCTACATGAGACCTTGTCTCAAAGCAACAACATCAAAACCCAAAGAAATAAAATAGCCAAGAAAAAAAGGATCCACAAAAAACCCTAAGGACTTCCATTTGAAACCTCTTCTTAGTGTTTGCTTTTGAGGTATCACGGCTCAAGACCAGAGTCCTCCAGCTCAGCTCCCACACCGCACTGCACTGCTGCTCCCTACCTTTTGTAGCCTCTTGACTAGCATACATCTTGGGGACCCTGGTGTCCAGAGGAGCTAGAGAATCCCAGCTTCAAGCTGGCAGAATGGCTTAATAAAGGTGCTTGGCACGCCAGCCTGGTGCACAAAGGTGGAAGAAATGGAGCAACACCATAAAGTAATCCTCTGCTCTCCGCATCGTGCACCATGGCACACACGCCTGCACACACACACGCCTACATGCACACACCTACACGCACACACACCTACATGCACACACGCCTACACGCACACACACCTACAGGCACACATGCCAACACGCACACACGCCTACATGCACACACCTACACACGCCTACACGCACACACACCTACATGCACACATCACTCTCATGTACGTTAATATTTAACAAACTTTTCAAAAAAAGGAGGAGCCCAGCTGGGTCAGGCTGGTTGCCAAAGCCTGTGCTCCCAAGTGTAGAGAAATGCACCTGAGCCCGACTTTTGCTTATTCAGCAAGAAAACATGCTCCAGAGGAATATAAAGTAATTAAGATAGTGGGTCACGACAGCAACCTGCTTCCTGGTCCCTTTGGTCTGCTCTGGGGCCAGGAAAGAGTTTCCTTGGCTCCCTAGCCAGGCCCTGGTTTCTGCTCCCACTCTTTCTTCCATGAGCACTTGCTCATCTTGGTGCCGCCTCTGCCTTGGTGTGCCACCCCTGCCTTAGCCCATGGTTTACATTGGGTTTTTTGGCTATAGCAAAGGCTGAATATCCTAGATATTAAAAAGATACAGGGAAACCAAAACCAAATAAATAAATAAATAAAGTGGTGTAATATTGCCAGGAAATGGTGGTGCACGCCTTTAATCCCAGCACTTGGGAGGCAGAGGCAGGTGGATCTCTGTGAGTTTGAGACCAGCTTGGTCTACAAGAGCTAGTTCCAGGACTGGCTCCAAAGCTACAGAGAAACCCTGTCTCAAACAAACAAACAAACAAACAAACAAAAGACCCAGGGAAGCCCGATCTTCATTTGTAAGTTGACATCTTGTTGTTAGGAACAGGCATTCTCTCTCACAGGCTGGAAGGACAGAAATCATAAAGGGTGGGAGGACGGAGGGCGTCTACAGCAAGCCTCTGCCCCTTCTGTTGAGACAGAATTCCTTGCTGGTCTGGAAGTCACAGACAAAGATTCTCCTGCCTCTGCCTCCCAAGTGCTGGTCTGTCCCACCCACTGTGGGACAGCTTTGAGATAATTCTTTTTAAAATGAACATTTTATGTAGTTCAAATGTCGTCAGTGCACCATGCGGTGTGTTTCAAGTGTCTTCATCGTCTAGCTTTCCACTTTCCCTCTGCCCTCTACTGCCTGTCTATACCTTGGCAATTCTAAATTTTTGCTTAAATGGGACCATGAAATATGTGTTTTGGGGATCTGACTCTTTCACTTAGTTTTCCAAGGGTCACTCATGAGGTCGCAAGCATCAGTCCTTACTCCCTTGTATTACACCCACTGATACTCCATTGCATGGCTGTGTCACCTTTTGCTTATTCAGTCATTGATAAATGTGTTAGATGTGAGTGGTCCTCCTTCCCTCCCTCCCTCCCTCCCTCCCTCCCTCCCTCCCTCCCTCCCTCTCTCTCTCTCTTCCTTAAATAAAGATTTATTTATTTATTATGTATACAGTGTTTTGTCTGCATGTATACCTGCACACCAGAAGAGGATACTGGATCTCATTACAGATGGTTGTGAGCCACCATGTGGTTGCTGGGAATTGAACTCAGGACCTCTGGAAGAGCAGCCAGTACTCTTACGCAGAGCCATCTCTCCAGCCCCTCCAGCTCTTTTCTTTTTTTTTTTTTAAACATTTATTTATTTATTTATTTATTTATTTATTTACTTATTTATTTATTATGTATACAATATTCTGTCTGCGTGTATGCCTGCAGGCCAGAAGAGGGCACCAGACCTCATTACAGATGGTTGTGAACCACCATGTGGTTGCTGGGAATTGAACTCAGGACCTTTGGAAGAGCAGGCAATGCTCTTAACCACTGAGCCATCTCTCCAGCCCCTCCAGCTCTTTTCTTAACTTTTATTTTGTCTTTTGAGACAGCATCTTACTTTGTAGCCTAGGATGGTTTCACTCCCGGGATCCTGCTGCCTCAACCCTTCTAGTGTTGGGATTACAAGCATGTGATATCACACTGACTTGCCAGGTTTCTCACGTGTAAAATCACGTGGCTGGCAGATGGAGGAATTTGTATTTTAATTTGTTTTTCTTCCCTAATTGCTTTGGATAAGACCCTCCAGCACTGTGGTAAATTGAATGGTGAAATATCTTCAGCTTCCCTGTGATGTTCCTGATCTTACAGAGAAAGCCTCCGCCCTTTCCCCTCACAAAAATTCACAGCTAAGTATGATGTTAGTTGTGGGTTTTCTGAAGCACTCTGAGTCGTGTTGAAGATGTTTCTTTGTATTTCTAATCTATTAAGTTGATTTTCTTTCTCTTTTATGTGTGTGTGTCTGTGTACACTAATGTCTGTGCAACACATGTGTGCCTGGTGCTCATGGAGTTGAGAAGAAAGCACCAGCTCCCTGGATCTGTAGTTACAGGTGCTTGGGAGCCATCATGTGGGTGCTGAGAACCAAATCTGCTGCCAAGAAATCTGTCTAGCCCTTGTTTGAGTTGTTATTTTTTTAATTGTGAGTGGCTATTAAGTTTTGTCAAGTGCTTTCTCCTGCATCAATTGAGATGACTGTGGTTCCTCTCCCCCTATTTTTTTAAAAATTGGCTTTTCTTTGCTTTTGCTAAAGGTGTTGTATTTGCATCATCTTAGTTAACTTTACAATAGCCTAGCAGAGTGTTGTTGTTTTTCTTTTTACTGTTTTTATTGAGTTATATATTTTTCTCTGCACCTTTCCTTTCCTCAGCCCTAAAATTGCTTTTTTCTAGACAGGGTTTCTCTGTGTAGCCCTGGCTGTCCTGGAACTCATTCTGTAGACCAGGCTGGCCTTGAACTCAGAGGCCTCTGCCTCCTGAGTGCTGAACCTAAGGTGTGGGATAGCACACCCGGCTTCCCCTTTGTTTTATTAATACAGTATATTGTATTGCGTGAGTTTTAGATGTTTAGCAAACAGTGTTCCAGGAATAATCCCACCTATTTGTTATGTATGATACTGATAAGATGAATTTCATTGCTAGTGTTTTCTTAGTTTTTTATCTCTGCACTTAAGGAAGATTGATTTGTAGTTTCCTCTTTAGAGCATCTTTGTTAATATGAATTATTTTTCAGTATCAGTGTGAATTCCTAGAGACTCTGTTTGTGCATGTGTGTGTGCATGCACATGTCTGTGTATGTGCATGTGTGTATGCCTGTGTGTGCGCGTGTGTGTGTACATGTGTGTGTGCCCGTACATGTCTGTGTATGTGCGTGTGTGTGTATGCCTGTGTGTGTGTGCGGGGTGTGTGTATGTGTGCATGACCACGGCCACCCATATCACAAAATTCATGTGGAAATCAGAGGACAGCTGGAGGGAGTTAGTTCTCTATTTTCTCCGTGTGGGATCTGGGGCTGGAAGGAAGGTAGTTAGGCCTGTTGGGAAGCACTCTTGCAGCCTTGCTGTCTCCCTAGCTTCCCCCTCGTTACCTGAGATGGGAATCTCTCACCAAGCTTGGAGCATGTGCTTTTGCCGGACTGGCAGGGCGTCCAGTCCGCTGGACACACCTGTGCCGCGGTACAGATGTATGTTACTGTACCCAGCGCTCTTCACAGGGGTGAAGCAGATTCAGGTTCAGGTCCTCAGGCTTGTGCAGTAGGGATTTCACCCGCTGAACTAACTCCCCAGCCACTTGGGAATCTCTGTGCACCCAGGTTGGCTTCAAACTTAGTCCTCTTGCATCAGCCTCATGAGTAGCTGGGATCACAGGCAATTTTCCTTTCTTTTGGTCATTTTGAGTCAGTGTCTTTCTATTATGCTGCTCTGTCTGTCCTAGAACTTGCTGTGTAGATCAGACCGGCCTCGAACTCACGGAAATCTCTTGCCTGTCACTAGCGAGTACTGGAATTAAAGGTGTGCACTACCATGGCTGACTCTATTTAGAATTTTCAATTTCTTCTTGAGTCACCTTCAGGAGTTTGCATCCTGAACGCCTCCATTTCATCTAAAGGCACATAGCTGTTAATAGTGACCCAGTCAGCACATAGCTGTTCATGGTGACCCATTTTATTGAACTCAGCAATGTTTATGATTGTAGTAGCATTTCTTTCATTTCTGATTTTAGTAATTTGAGCTTTATTTCTGCTCTAACCTTCATTTCTGTTCTTTTTTGAAAGTTTTTTTTACTAGCATACATTAACTATACACAATAATAGGTTTCATTCTGACATTTTCTTTTTTATACATTTTTTATTGATATTTATTGAGCTCTACATTTTTCTCTGCTCCCCTCTCTGCCTCTCCCCTTCCCCCTTCAACCCTCCCCCAAGATCCCCATGCTCCCAATTTACTCAGGAGATCTTGTCTTTTTCTACTTTCTACTTCCCATGTAGATTAAATCTATATAAGTCTCTCTTAGTGTCTGCATTGTTGTCTAGGTTCTCTGGGATTGTGGTTTGTAGGCTGGTGTTCTTTGCTTTATGTTTTAAAACCACCTATGAGTGAGTACATGTGATAATTGTCTTTCTGTGTCTGGCTTACCTCACTGAAAATGATAATTACTTTCCTAGTGTTAAGTATAGATATGCTTGTGTGTCTGCATGTGCACGTGAAGGCCGGTGCCATGGACCCAGCAGAGAGCTCTGTGTCTTCTGAAGCTTGAGCTGCGGTGGCCATTGGCTGTCTGACGTGGACTAGGAAGCAAATTCTGGTCCTCTGCAAGAGCAGAATGTGTTCTTAACCAGTAAGTCATCTCTCTAGCCCATCTCTCTAGACCCTCAGCTACTTTTCATACACAGACTAGGACCACCTGCCTAGGGATGGTGCTGTTCATAGTGGCCTGGGTTGTACTACATCAGTTAGCAATCAAGAAAATTTCGTCTTTGCAATTTTAATCCAAAGGTGTTCTGTGTGTTTGTTTTTATTTTATTGAGTCAGGGTCTCATATATCCCAGGCTGGCCTAAAACTCCTGATGTAATAGAGGATGGCCATGGGTTTCTGGTCCTCCTGCCCTCCCCTCTCAACTGCCAGGGTTATAGGCAGAGCAGGTTTCTCTGTAAGTAGCAATTGCCAGCACTGTCGGAATGTCACACAGAGCTGCCTCTGAAGGCTGGTGGGAGTTAAGGAGGTTGTTATTAGCACTCCTGAGCTCTCCACACCTCAGCTCTGTTTTCCTTTCCGAGGCTCCAAGAGATGTGTGACTAGAATCCCATTAAGATCGTAGTGGAAACATGGCTCTCGGAAATTGGCCTTCTGAGCAAAGTCTCCTTCAGTGGTGTCTGCGCCTTGGCAAACAGGTTGAGGGTGAAGTCGAGGCAAACAACTGGACCCGGGGCTCTGGGAGCTCAGGGACGGAGCTGCTTTCCCACTCGGGCTCTACCTTTTAAGAATAAAGACTGATTCTGAGCTAGCCCAGTTTCTCTCCAGTCTCAAAATGATATCAAAAACCCGTTCCACAGCTCTCTGTGTGTGTCACTAGGATGGTTTGCTCCTGAAGAATTTATTCTTCTCTGTTTTTCAATAGGAGGTAGGTATTAGATTTCTGAAAACTGTAGGATTTGTTTAAATGAGTCACAGCTTTTGGCTAAAATAGAGAAGATTCCATCTGGTGCCTTTGCGTGGTCCCCAGTTCTGTTCTCTGCGAGCTAGAAGGGAAGCAGAACTTGATGTTCTAGGAGCTCACCATGACTATGCCGCGTCACCTTTCAGGCACCAGGCTCCCCTGAGAAACTCCTGCACTGAGCCGCCATGTTTGGGAGAGTGAGGTGGGGTGGGTAGTGAGCATGAGCTGAGGTCTGACACCTAATTCCCTGGAGTGCCCTTGGGTTTGCCTCTTGGAGGTTACAAAGAGGAACCTTCACAGCAGAGTTGGTTTCCTCAGGACCCTAGCCCACTGTGCGCTCATAGTCTCCAGGTTCCTCAAGGAGCAAGACGACGCGTCCTGACCGAAGAGGCTCCTGAGGGCAGGTGGCAGTGCCCCAAATCAGGAAGGGTCATGAGGGCACGAAGCTACTTGAAGGAAGGGCATGGGTTTGTTGGGAGGGAGGCCTAGTTCTGATCCTAGCTTTGCCTTGATGTGTTCATTCATCTCGTTCAACTCTGATTTCCTCACCTGGGCCTCCACCACAGTGCTGATGAGATTGACTGCCATGATGGATGTAAAGGGTTTGGCTAAAAGTGGCTGGTTCCCTCGCCTGACCCCACAGTCTTGCCTGCTCCCTTCCATGCCCTTTTGTCGGTGACAGGTTGCTGTGTTTGGACTGAAGGGTGCGCTGTGAGTCAGGACCACACTACAGAGGATGCTGACACCCTACACAGACCCTGTAGAGTGGAGGCTTCTGCTCAGTCAGTAGGTTGGCCTGACTGCTTGGCCTTGTCTGCCTCTCTCTGAGCACCTCAGTGGGACACCTCCATTGCTGGCTCCTTCAGGACAGCTCTCCTGGGACCCTCAAGGTCCTTAGACCCTTCTTTGCTGGTCTCCTGCCTGGTCCTGGAGTCACCCGTCTCTGAGCTAGCTCCCTGAGAAAGTGACCTTGTCTGTAGGACTCATTCGTCTTTGCTTGCTGTTGATACACTGCCTGGCTGCCTGGCCAGTGTGGGACGAGGCCTTCTTCCAGGGGGCTACTGAAGTGGCTATGTGGCCCTGTGAGCAAATGCCACTGGCTTTCCTGCTAGTCCCCAGCAGTGCAGCGTAGCTGGCTGGAGGTGCTTGTCTGGTTGCCACTGTTGACTATTTCCACAGATGCTGAATTAGCAAATGGCTGCATCTTTGTGTGTGTGTGTGTGTGTGTGTGTGTGTGTGTGTGTGTGTGTGTGTGTGAGGAGGGCTGAGCTGTTGGGCTAGGAAGACCATGGATGCCAGCACATTTGTTCTTGGCTCACAGGCAGCCTGCCTCATTGCAGGAACAAGGCAAGTAGAGGGAGCAGGGGCATAATAGTAAATTAACTGTTTAGAGTGGTCCCTGCTCTTAGTACATTCACAATACTACACAGCAGCCCCTCTATGGAGTTCTCACTTTCATCATTTCAGAAAAAAACTCAGTGCTAGTGAGATGGCTCGGTGGAGAAAGTGCTGGCTGTGCTAGCCAGACCCGAGCTCCATTCCTGGTGATGCCGTGAAAGAGAAAACTATCTGTCCGTCCGTCTGTCTGTCCGTCCATCTTTCTCTCTCTCTCTCTCTCTCTCTCTCTCTCTCTCTCTNTCTCTCTCTCTCTCTCTCTCTCTCTCTCTCTCTCCTGGTGATACAGTGAAAGAGAGAGCTATCTGTCTGTCTCTCTCTCTCTCTGTGTCTTTGTCTTTCTGTCTCTGTCTCTCTCACACACACAAACACACACACATGCTTCACAAATTAATTAAATAAAAAAATCTGTTAAAAATATTGCTGGGCAGTAGTGGCACACACCTTTAATCCCAGTACTTGGGAGGCAGAGACAGGTGGATCTCTCTGAGTTTGAGGCCAGCCTGCTCTACAGAGTGAGTTCCAGGACAGCTAGGATTGTTACACAAAGAAACCTTGTCTTAGAAAAAAAAATTAAAAATATCTGGGCATGGTGGCCCGTGTCCTTAATTCTAGCACTCAGGAGGCTGATGCAGGTTGATCTCTGGAAGTTCAAAGCCAGCCTATAATAGCAAATTCTAGGACAGCCTGGACTATATAGAAAGATCCTGTCTTAGATAGGTAGGTAGATAGACAGACAGACAGACAGGCAGGCAGGCAGGCAGGCAGGCAGACAGACAGACAGATAAAAAATACAAGTAAAGGGGCTGAACAGGTGATACAGTGTGGTTAAGGACACTTGTAGCCGGGCAATGGTGGCACACACCTTTAATCCCAGCACTTGGGAGGCAGAGACAGGGATCTCTGAAGCCAGCCTGGTCTACAGAGTGAGTTCCAGGACAACCAGGACTACGCAGAAAAACCGTGTCTTAAAAAAGCACCCCCCCAAAAAGTTAAAGAGAGCACTTGTTGCTTTTTTAGAGGATCACTGTTCAATTCCTAGCATCTACATGACAGCTCACAACCATCTGTAACTCCGGTACCAGGGGACCCAACACTTCCTTTTGGCCTCCCTGGGTACCACACATGTATATGGTACACAGACGTACATGTATGCAAAACATCCATACATATAAAATAAAAAAAATCTTGAAAGAATAATAAACTTTTAAAAATCAATAATTTTTAAAAAGAAAACTCCATTTTCATTAATAAGTTACTCCCATCTTTTCCCTAGCCCCCAACAGTCACTAGTCTGCTTTTTGCATCTATGCATTTGCCTTTTCTATGAATTTTATATACATGGAATAATGAAATTTGCCTTTTTGTCTTAACCCTTCTACTTAGTAGGTATTTAGTTTCACTTACAGTATAGCAGGATCCTGAACTTCATTTTTTTTTTTTGCCTTCTTTACTCTGGTAAAATATGCATCATATGGAATTTCAACTTTTTGTTTCTTGCATTTTTGTTTATTATTATTGTGTGTGCATGATGTATGTGTGGGCCGGTGTCCTATCACAGTGTTCATACAGAGGTCCATGGAGAACTCTGTACTTTCTTTTTTCTTTTTCTTTTCTTTGTGGGGAGGTTTGAGACAGCTCTGTAGCCCAGGCTGGCCTCAAACTCACAGACATCCACCTGCCTCTGCCTCCTGGGTGCTGGGATTACAGGCGTGCGCCTCCATGCTGATCTTACACCATCTAAGTGTACAGTTCAGTGGTATTGGGCATGCTCACACTGTTGTGAAGCCGGTCATCTCCAGAGCCCTTCAGGGTCTCAAACAGAAACTGCACTGCTCCACAGTAACCCCCTTCCTTCCCCGGGACCCTGGTGCCCAGGGTTTTACTTTGTCTCTAAGAATTTGGCTAAGTGTAGATTTCAGGTACTTTCTGTAACATCTGCTTTTTTGAGACTGCTTATCTCATTAGCACAATGTCTTTAGGGTTTATCCATTGCGGCATGTTTTCATTTCCTTCCTCTTTGGGGCTAGGTAACATTTTGCCATACGTATATAGAAAACTGTTTATTCATCTGTCGATGGACATGAGGTTTGTAATACATTTTAGCTGTTGTGATCAGAGATCCTTGAATATCTCTAACAGCCTAGTGGACATCAGAGTGACTCTGAGATGAGATGCCGAGGTTTGGTGAGGGTCCTGTGTCCCAGGCCTCCCAGCTCCTCCCCTTCCTCCCTTAGATGCCCTTCCCTGAGCCCTGGTACAACTCCCAGGATGTTTGTATGATTCTTCTCACACATGCCTTCTTCAGACGTCTCCCTACTTCCTCCCCCATGTTCTTCTAAACACCTCTCATGCCCTGGATTTGTCTTCTTGGGTTTTTCCTGCATCTTGGCCATAAGGCAAGTTCCATGAGATGAGCAGCCTTATCTGCCTACATCCGTGCCAGGTAATCAAGTCTGCAGAGCAGCTCAGTGCCAGGCACCTGCTCCCCGAAGAGAAGCTGAGGTGTAGTGGAGCAGCAGCCTTGTAAAAGCCTGATACTTTTCCTCTCCAAGGTTCCCTCCGGTGTCCTTGAGTCTATTTCTGATACCCACTCCGTTTCCAGGTACCCAGTGTGCCCAGGTTCCCAGCCCCTTCCTCAGACATTCCTTTGACCTTGGAAGCCTGGCCACGCCCGAACATATAGTGTTGCCCTTAGCCTTTCAGCAAGGCTGTGGGGGCTCCCCATGCACTCACCTGATTCACCTGATTCGGGTAGGGGTGGGGTGGGGTGGGCTTTGGGCTCTCAGATCCTGATCTTCTCCTGTCAAGCACAGACCTTACAGCTCATCCTTTCTTTTCTCTTAGAGTTTCTGGCTGACTTCGCATTACTTCCCACTTCCCTGAGACTTTGGCATCAGAATCTCAGGCTTCCTGCCCACTCTACTTGCTGTTGAGCCAGGGAAGGAAGGGAGGAAGGCGAAAGCTAATGTTTTCCTCGGTGCCTACTGTGCACCTGGCATCTATATTCCTTTTGCTGGCATGGTCCTGGATTCTGTGTTGGCCCAGGCTGGCCCTGGCATGGTGATTTCTGGCCTGGGCTGTTGTTCAGGGCATTTGCCCTTCCCTTTGGGAGCAGGCCTCCTTCATTACTTGGTGGTTATCCCTGAGCCATAGAGAATGTGACCACACATGTATTCATGTGCTCATGCATGTGTATGTACATGTGAGCATTACTGTCATACACGCACACACGTGCATGTATAGTATCTCACCAAGTATTTTCCTCCAGTATTAATTCTGATTCCAGCTCCACAAGCTGACATATGGGACCAATTTCTCTCTTCCTCTCCCTCTAAAACAGGGCTTCACTATGTAGCTTAGGCTAGCCTAGTACTTTTGGTGTAGTCTAGGTTAGCTTTAAAGGGATAGTCCTGCCTCAGCCAACCTCTGGGATTATATGTTTGTTACCATGGGTCTAAGTACAACAGTGGTTCTCAACCTATGGGTCGCAACCCCTGGGACTGAATGACCCTTTCCCAGGTGTCTTGTAAGACCATCAGAAAAGGCTGGGTGGTGGTGGCACACGCCTTTAATCCCAGCACTCGGGAGGCAGAGACAGGTGGATTTCTGTGAGTTTGAGGCCAGGCTTGTCTAAAAAGGGAGTTCTAGTACAGTCTCCAAAGCTACACAGAGAAACTTTGTCTCAAAAACCAAACCAAACAAACAAAAAGAACAAGAGCACCTAACCACTATGCCATCTCTCCAGCCACCTTAAGATTTATTCAAAAGGCCATTGGAAAACACAGATATTTGCATTATATATGTGTGTCACATATGTGTCTGGTGCCTGCAGAAGTTAGAAAAGAGTGTCCAGTCCTCTGAAATTGGAGTTACAGGGTGTTGTGAGCCACTGTATGGGTGCTGGGAACTGAGCAAGAGTAGAAGTGTTCTTAACCACTGAACCCTCTTTCCAGCTCCTCAGACATTTGTTTTTGTGAAATTTAAAGCTGAATCAATGCTCTCACCACGTTAGCTAGGTTCAGAAATGTCCCCGAGCCTCTGCTCCCCAGATAGGAACCCTGGGAAGGAGAGGCAGGGAGACAGTTCCTGTGGCCAGAGAGACGGCTTCTCTTGGTGAGCGTGGGTCCAGGCACTCGAAAGGTATTACTGTTAAGTTGAACTAGATTAAAAACCTTAGATGGGAAGTTTTTACCTTATATCAGAGAAAAGGTCAGAGCCCAGAGCCCCAGCTGGATTGCTCAGAACTGTGTAAAAGCGGGCGTGGTGATGTAGCTCAGCCAGCAGAGCACTTGGCCAGCTCGCATGAGGCTCTGGGTTCACTCTGCAGCACAGGAAACAGGCATGCTGTTCACACCTGTAGTCCCAGCACTTGGAGAGCAGAGGCAGGAGGATCAGGAGTTCAGGGTCACCCTTGGCTCCATAGAGAGTTTGAGGCCAGCCTGACTACCTGAGACCCTGAAAAGCCAAAAACCACAGAGGAAGGACTAGAGCAACGACTTAGTGGTTAAATGCACTTGCTGCTTTTGCAAAGGACCTGGGTTTTATTCCCAGCACCCACATGGAGATGTCAAACTCCAGTGCCAGGGGACCTGTCACCTTCTTCTGACCCCCTTTGGAAACAGGCATGCAGAGATATATACAAAACACTCGTACACATAAAAAGAAATACATCTTCTAAAAAAGAAAATCGCCGAGGAAAGACGGTAATTGGAAGAGGGGAAGTGAGCCAGCATCCACGTACATTCTCCCGCACTGAGGCTGACAGCGTGTGGAACACGGACACAGGGATGCTGAAGATGGAAAGGTGGCGTCTGTGCACGTGCCCTTTGATGTTGCAGTGGGTGCTGTTTAGAAGAGGGGCTGCTTTTCTGGCTGAAATGCATCTCATTTACCATCCTAGTTAGAGTTTCTATTGCTGTGATGAAATACCATGACCAAAGCAGGCTGAGGAGGAAAGGGTTTATTTGGCTTCCACTTGCACATCATAGTTCATCACTGAAGGAAGTCAGGGCAGGAACCTGGAGGCAGAAGCTGATGCAGAGGCTATGGAAGAGTGTTGCTTACTGTCTTGCTCCCTGTGGCTTGCTCAGCCTGCTTTCTTATAAAACTCGGGACCACCAGCCCAGGGTGGCACCCCCACAATGGGCTAGGCCCTCTTCTACCAATCAGTAATTAAGAAAATTCCTTACAGGCTTGGACACAGCTCAATTTTTTTATTGTTTTGTTTTGGTTTTTTGAGACTCGGTTTCTCTGTATATCAGCCCCGACTATCCTGGAACTAACTCTGTAGACCAGGCTGGCCTTGATCTCACAGAGATCTGCCTACCTCTGCCTCCCAAGCGCTGGGATTAAAGGCGTGTGCCACCAACGCCCGGCGAGTGTGTGCACTTATATATGTGTGTGGGTATACATGTGTGTACATGTTCTGCAACTATACATGTTTATTCTTACATGTGTGGAGGTCCAACATTGATGTAGGTGATGTATGGTGTTTTTCTTGATTGCTCTTCACTTTATATATTGAGACCCAGTCACCCATTAATCCTAGAGCTCACCAATTGTGTGTAGCCTCACTAGTCAGCTTGCCCTGAGGGTCCCCCAAGTGCTGAGAGTACAAAGTTTCCATGCCCACCCAGCTTTTATGTGGCTTCTGAGATCCACACTGCAATGCTCATGTTTCACAGCAGGTGCTTTGTCCATGGAGCCCTTCCCCAGCCTAGGAAACTGGGCCTTATCGAAAGAGAATGTAGGGTGAGCTGGGGCGGGATGAGTCGGGTGTGGCACCAGGAATCCTTGTCTGCAGGCAGTACTGGAATAGGAAACTGCCTAGAGACTAGGAGTCCCACTGTAGTGTGCTATGGAGGACGTGAGCCAATGCCCACAGTCGGGTGGTTGGTCTCCTTGGAGATGCTTCCAGAAGGCCTCATTCTAGATGCTTCCAGAAGGCCTCATTCTCATGCTTCGTGAGCGCTTGCACAGTGTGACTCTTTAAGGCTTCCTTCACATGTGTGACTGATTGTGGTCACTGACCCAGAAAAACAGGCCTTTCTCAGCTAGACTTTCGGAATAAGCTTTCTGAGCAGATACTGTCATGTCTATCCCAGGCTTTCAAGTCCTTCCCCATTCCTGTCTGTCATTGGGCTGGGATGCCCGGTAGGCTCCAGGGTTATTGTAGTGGGTCCCTTGTCTTCCATGCCCAGGGCATTGGCCCCTACCACAGAGAGCCTCTGGCTCCCTAACCAGTCTTTCAGTTGACAAACATACTGAACCTGCTGGCTGGGTCCTGTGCAGGCTCTGAGAACTCTCTGGCCATGTGTAGAAGAAAGTTAGAAGATCCACTTTTCTCTAGACACACACACACACACACCATCCTTCTCCTCCTTCTCCTCCTCCTCCTCCTCCTCCTCCTCCTCCTCCTCCTCCTCCAGGATTTCTCTTGCTCTCGTATCCCACATTCTTTTCTTTTCCTGGGAGGACTCTTACATCTTTAACACACAAACACACATGCATGCCCATGCATACACGCACGCACGCGAACATTCAAGTTCCCATTGCTTCATGTGTGAAAAGTGGAGTTTTGTGGGTAAAAACATTTATTTTTTAAATTCTTTTGACTGTAATAAGTTTGAGCATGCAAAGCAAAGGTCTTATTTCTCCTTGATTTTGGCTATCTCTTTTGAAAATCGTTATTGTGTATGTGTATGATTTGGGGGGCATGTGCTGTGGATTGTGTGTGGAGGTCAGAGGACAGCTTCCATGAGTCAGTTTTATCCTGCCACCGTGGGTGCTGGAGATGGAACACAGATACAGGCTTGCTGATCCATTCGCTGGCCCCTCCCTGCTGTTTCTAGTGTTAACCACTGTCTTGCTGTAGGTCCTTTGTCAAAGTGGGACTCTTCAGTCTCTGGTAGAAGCCTACTCAAGTGCCCTTGTCCCTGGGCCGCGGGGACAAGTGATACACTGCTCACCGGGTGTCTCAGCGCAAGTGGAGATGGGAAATTCTGACCCCTTCTATAATTTTTGTACATTTCTATTTAATGATGTGGTGTGTGTGTGTGCGTGTGCACATGTGCCTAGCATGGCATGCGTGTGGAGATTAGAGAACAGCTTTTCCAGAGTTGGTTCTCCTTTCGTCATGTGGACCCCTGGTACTGAACTCAGATTTTTATGCTTGGTGGCAAGTGCCTTTACCTACTAAGCTACCTCAGTTCTTCCTTTTGTTTTCTTTCAGAATTAAAACTAAGAAGAAAGAAAGAAAGAAAGAAAGAAAGAAAGAAAGAAAGAAAGAAAGAAAGGAAGGAAGAAAGAAAGAGAGAAAGAAAGTCAATAGGCATTTCCCCAATTCTTTTTTAACCATTTTTAGTCACAGACAAGTTTTTTCTTACTCTTAAATAGAAAGAAGCAGAAATATTATTAGTAACTTTTTCATTTCCCTTAATATTTAAAACAGGAAGCCTTTATCTCTGAGCAATTTCTTCTGTCCTTTAGTTGCTTATTTATTATTTTTTAGTATATAAAACAATGCATTTCCTTATAACTTTAAGTTTTCTTTCTTCCTTTCTTTCTTTTTCCTTCCTTTCTAAGTAAGGTCTCCCTGGTTGACTAGAAATTCACTGTGTAGCCAAAGCTCACACTTCCATACAGGTGTAGACTACCATGCTCAGCTCATGACATTTCATACCTGTATACCATCACCTTGCTCACATTTATGCCCCTCCCATTATGTAGAAAGATAACTTATTAACATGGGGTACAAGAAAGTTACTTTGGTGATTCTTTCCCTGAATGGACAATAGATACACTTTTATTTGTTTGTTTTGGGTTTTTGATACAGGGATTCTCTGTGTAGCCCTAGTTGTTCTGGAACTAGCTCTGTAGCCCAGGCTAGCCTTGAACTCACAGAGATCTGACTGCCTCTGCGTCCTGAGTGCTGGGATTAAAGGCGTGCGCCACCACTGCCTGGCTAGATATAGTTTTAAATTCTATTGACTCTCTATGAGAATTCATTCAAGGGATCTCAGGCCAGGCAGCCTTATGGTGGAAATCTCAAACAGCAGGCTTTGTAATACATCAGACACCAGGGAGTTTCTGGGTTCAGCCCAGACCCCAAGCATCACACATGTTCAGCCCATTCAAGTATTAGCGCTACAAACCCTGAGTTATCCCACCAGCTGTGCTGTTGGCCATGTCTTCCTTGCTATGTCTCGAGAAGAACTGGAGAGGCATCAGCTGAGCCCTGAGTCTCTCATGAGGCACAGACACTGAAGATAAGGCAGAAACGTAAGGAGTTTCTGGTCCAGGATCTTTTCGTTCTTGGGAACAGTAGGCAGGGGCTGGGGCTTGTGTTCTCTATAGTCACAAAGGCTCTCAGGTTCCTTTTGCTTATCTCGACTTCCCAGTTGCAGCAGAATTTGGAAGAGGCTTGTGCACTGTCCCTTTGGTAGAGGCTGTAGTAGAAAGTGCAGTAGCTGGGACTTGGGAACAGCTGGCTCAGCTTTACGCCGTGACTTCTGACTTCTAATTAGAGTTTCCTGGCTTCAGGAGCTTCTCCCCGTGGGTCGGGAAACTAGGACAGCACACAGTTCAAAACTGTCCCCACGTGGGATCTTAACACAGATGTATGCAAGTTGGGTGAGGAGCAAGAGGCTCGGTGACCTGGTCATGCCGGGAGCCACAGCACTCCCAGAAGGCTGTGGAAAAGTGGCTAGCTAAGCTGGTCCAGGTTGAGGAGTCCATAGAGCTAGCTGGTGGGTCTGGAACCACCTACTCACAACAGAATAGAAGGTCAGGAAGTTCCTTAGGTCTCAAATGTGTGCTGCAGGTCTGGGCACAGAGAAGCTCTGTAATGTGCACAGGCAAAGTCAGCACCCCAGGCTCAGTGCTTACCAGTGCCCAAAGGAAGAGTTCCTAACGCTTGGCCTTCATTTCTTCTGGTGATCTATACCAAGCTGTTGGGAAAGCCTAGGAGGTGACAGGGAGAGCCCTTCAAGGAGCTGTTGGCCTGGGTCTCAGTTTCGGGTAGTGACTCTGGCCTGGATACCTGCCTGTCCTCGCTCTCCCTTCATCACTGGCCCTTTTGACTCTCAGCAGGAATGCCTCTGCATGTCTCTGCTGGGATGAGCAGTTAGCCAGGTCCAAACAAGTCAGGGAAGGAGCCCATAGGTACAATGGCAAAGCTACAGCATTCTCCCTTCTACTAAGTCTTACTAGAGAAACCAGCTCTTCTGCCATGCTGTAAAACCCATTCTTTTTCTCGGGTCCTCTGGGAATTTATGAATAATTAATTGGTTGAACCAGAACTTTGTAATAGATGAATAGTATAAACATGTCTGTCTTAATTCACCTAAAAGGAGTCTTAACAGGGTCATTTCCTACAAACCTTTCCTAATTATTTATATATATATATATATATATATATATATATATACACTGGTTAATTAAAACAAGCTATGGAACTTGCTTCCTTCAGCTGGCAAGCAGGGACTACACCACAAAGGTTCAGGGAGCCCTTGTCCTCCTGGGGGCTCACATTCTGACCTGAACGACAGAAAGTAAGCCCATAGTATCCTGCAGGGAGGCAACCTTTGCTTCTAACACTTGTGGAAGGTGACCTCAGGGTGGCTTCACACCAGCGGTGTGATTCACATGGTATGAGCATATGGAAGGTGACCTCAGGGTGGCTTCACATCAGAGGTGTGGTTCGCATGTGCTATGGAAACATTTGGATAGCCTCCTGGTGAACTCCTGGACATAGATTCATACCCGGTTATCTGTGAGTTCCCAGGATTCACTCAGGGCTTACATACAGATGTATGCTTGTGACTAGAGAGAGGCCAGTGTTATAGGCAGAAGGTAGGGAATGGCCATGGTGATGGTCAAATCAATAGGGTTATTCCTCTGTGGACTTCAGGAGGACTGAGAACTGCCAGAAACTTTTCTTTTACAAAAAGGGTCCAAGTCAGGCCGTGGTGGCCCACACCTTTAATCCCAGCACTTGGGAGGCAAAGGCAGGTGGATCTCTGTGAATTCAAGGCCAGGCTAGTCTACAGAGTAAGTTCCAGAACAGCAAGGGCTACACAAAGAAACCCCGTCTTGGGGATGGAGAGATGGCTCAGAGGTTAAGACCACTGGCTGCTCTTCCAGAGGCCCTGAGTTCAATTCCTAGCAACCACATGGTGTCTCACAACCATCTGTAATGAGATCTGGCGCCCTCTTCTAGTGTGCAGGGATGCATGCAGGCAGAATACTATATACATAATAAATAAATAATTTTTTTAAAAGAAACCCTGTCTCAAAAACAACAATAACAAAACCAATATGTGTAGTGTGGTGTGTGTATGTGTGTGTGCACCTCCTTAGTCACTAAAATTACAAGCCTGTGCCACCACACCCAGCTGATGTCTTAGTCTGAGAGGACATCGGCAATTTCAGGAAATATGGATTGGTCAACCCCCAAACATGTCTTGGTGAAGTCACCAAACTTCAAAAAGAAAGAGTTCTTGTTTATCTGGCACAGGGATTCTCAGCCCTCCCAATGCTGCAACCTTTAATACAGTTCTTCATGTTGTGGTGACCCCAGCCATACAATTAATTTTCATACTATTATGAATTATAACATAAATATCTGATATGCGACCCCTGTGAGAGCGTTGTTTGATCCCTAAAACGTTGTGACCTACAGGTTGAGAACCTGGTCTAGAGGGAGAAGGTTAACATATAAAAAAGGAAAATGAGACCGACCCAGCGTTCTCTTCCACAGAAGACAGTAGCTGCAGCTGGAGAGTTCAGGGAAGCAAAGTGGGGCTCAGAGTCTTATGTCTAGCTCAGGTGTTGTTCAAGTTCAAACACAGTCAAACATTCAAGGACCCAAAATGTGATCCCTGTGAATTCTTTTTGTGTGGATGAATGAATAGGTAACTATTTCTAGAGATAAACTGCCTAGATATCAGCGATAAACCTATGACATAGTCCTTAGGCTAAGGAGATTGCATTCAGCAACCACTAACCTGTAAGCAAGCTGTCATTCACATGTCTGGCTGTCTCAGACACCACGGAGCAAGAGACATTCAGCCTTCAAAGCCAGAGGGAGCTTATGGTAGTTGATGCTTTCTGTTTCCCACATACAGATGGGGAAGACTGAAGAGATGGGGGAAGGGATTCAGGGAAGGTCAAAGGTAAACACTCCACAAACTATTACTGTATGCCTTCTGTTTTCCTAGCAGGGAATGAATTTGGCAAGAGGTGTGTCTAGCCCAGTTCTGAGTGAAACCCTCTAAAAGCTGCCTATCACTGGAGACATGGTTAAGGGTTTGGTTTTGTCCCCTGTCGTAAATAGTTAAGTCCATGACTTTTGTGTGTAGTTGAAGGCAATGGTATTTCCCTCTATGCTTCCTGTCTTAATCAGTGTTCCATTGCTATGAACAGACACCCAGTGACACACTTCCTCCAACAAGGCCACACACCTCCTAATCCATCTCTTAGGGCCACTCCCTGATGATTGCATCAAATGTAGGAGCCTACGGGGGCCATTCTTCTTCAAACCACCACACTTCTAGCTTCTGAAGGTTTTTGGTTCTGAAGGTACTGCATTCAACACACACACACACACACACACACACACACACACACCTACCTAACTAAAAATAGTCTTTTAAAAAAAGACTGGAGATTGGGTATCTCAGTGGCGGCTTCTAAACTAGGGCACATGTTGGGTAGGAGGTGGGACAAAGTAGAAAATATGAAAACTATTTATGTCTCCTCACCTTTCTTTTTCTAGCCCAGGCTAGTCTCAAGTTGTGAACTTCTCTAAGGGTGACCTTGAACTTGTGATCTTCCCGCCCCTACCCGCAGAGTGCTGACCACAATCCTTCACCCCCCCTGAGCTGTGCCCAGCACTCTTGTTTGTTCTCTATCAAGCATCCTTTAAAACCTTCCTGTCGGTCGGGCGGGCGATGGTGGTGCACGCCTTTAATCCCAGCACTCGGGAGGCAGAAGCAGGTGGATCTCTGTGAGTTCGAGACCAGCCTGGTTTACAGAGCTAGTTCCAGGACAGGCTCCAAAGCCACAGAGAAACCCTGTCTTGAAAAAAAAAAAATAAATAAAGCCTTCCTGTCTGGGGGGGGCGGACATTTTATGAATAGTCTAAGAGCATGTAATTGTAGATAAATATTCATGTGTTGGGAATGCAAAAACATATTTTACTGACAGGATCACATGATTTTTTTTAAAAAAAGGCAGGAGGTTGCTGGCCTGTAGGCTGAGTAAGGGGTACCTTGTGTGGAAACTGGAATCGTTCCTGAGGGGGGAACTCCAGGAGTCAGGAGTTGCACCCTGGTGCCCACCATTGGCTTCACTGCTGCTCTGCTGGCTTGCCCACAGACCGCCAGGACGGCCCCGAAGGTGGGGGTGTCCAAAGGTGGGGGTCCTCCCACAGTGTTTGCCCTGCTGTAATTGCCCATTACTGAAAGGTCAGCCATGAATTTTTGAAAACCTTATTTGAAGCTGTGGGGTTCTTCCAGCTGCCCTGACTTACAGAGTTTCCTTAAGGTCCCTCCCGTCTTGATGAACAGAGACAGCTTATTAATATGAGTCCTTTCTCTTTCAAATGTTCAACTGGAGGCGGTGGGGGGACATGCTCTAGATGCTGCCAGGTGGAGCCCACAGCATGGTTTCCCTCTGGCCGCACTCTGGCTCCATTCTTCCCTGCATTTCCTTCCTGTAGGCTTCAGCCCTAGCAGGTCCTAGCTGACCACAGTAGCCAGAGCAGCTCCTGGCTGCTTCCCACCGTGGACCAGGCGGCCACCTCCTTCCCAGTTGTCCTGTTGTGACCCGGGCTGCAGCATCTTTCAGTCTCTAGAACGAATTTGCTTCTCCCACCAACACACAGTGGATTATGTCTCCCAGGAGTGGCATGGATGGGACAGAAAGCCGCAGAGCTTCTTAGGGCTGATGAGGGTCAGGCAGACTGTTTGGCTTTGTGCCCTTCCTGGAAGGAGCCAGGAGGTTCCTTCCTGCCTTGGCAAACAGGGTTGAGTTAAAATTATTTGTGAATAGTTAATAGCCCGAAATGTTGAAAGGAAGGAAAGCTGGTAGAAATTGAACGTTTTCACGTCCTTGGCCTTTCTTGGCCATCATTAAGATGTATTATCTACTGTAGCTGGAGGGATGGCTCAGCCATTAGAAGTGCTGCTCTTGTAGAGGACTCGGGGTTCGTTCCCAGCACACACATTGTGGCTCATAACCATTCTTAACGCCAATTCCTGGGGATCTGATGCCCTCTTCTGGCCTCTTTAGGCACCACAGATGCACATGGTACATATACATGCATATAAGCAAAAAGCTTATACACATAAAATAAAGATCTGAAAAAATATTCAGGTGCTTTTAGTTTCTGCAGCTGGCTTCCAGTCACCCTTCATATAGGCCCTCTTCCTCCAGCCTGACCCTCTGTGCCTTTGGTTTTTTGTCTGTCTCCCTACCTTGTGCATTGTCCTTATTCCAGCACTTCCCAAGAAGCAGCCTCCCAAAGACTGCTGGGAGGAGCGTTGACCTTGGGGGCTTCACCGTGGCCTGTGTCCACAAGTCCAGGTCTCTCTGCACAGGACAGTCTCTCCTGCGGACATCTCCCTCTCGTCCTCCTTGCTTCTAGCAGTCAGGTTGTGGAGACTTTCGTCTGTATCTGTCCTCAGGCTGATCCTTCCACTTGTGTTATTTTGGGATGCACGTCCAGATAGCCAAGACTCCTGAGCTCTGTCATGGCGGGACCTTTCTTAAGCAGGAGGAAGAACTGTGCTGGGTTTTGGAAGATCTTGGACTTTCATGGTATGGCGCATGATCTTCACAGGTGTAGCCATTTTCTCCTGGGACTCAGCTCTCTGCAGGGCAATGTCAGCTGCTCTCCAATAAGGGGCTCTCTAACCCTGTGGTGTCATTTTCTTTCTTTTTGCTTTCTCTTTCTGATACAAAGTCTCACTATGTAGCTCTGGCTGTCCTGGAATTCACTTTGTAGATCAGGCTGGCCTCGAACTTACAGTGATCCTGCTGCCTCTGCCTCCCAAGTGCTGGGATTAAAGGTGTGCTCCGCCACACCCAGCTATGTGGGGGTATTTTCTTCTGTCTTTTTTCTTTCTTTTTTTTTTATAATTTTTAAAAATATTTATTTATTTATTTGTTATGTATACAATATTCTATCTGTGTGTCTGCCTGCAGGCCAGAAGAGGGCACCAGACCTTATTACAGATGGTTGTGAGCCACCATGTGGTTGCTGGGAATTGAACTCAGGACCTTTGGAAGAGCAGGCAATGCTCTTAACCGCTGAGCCATCTCTCCAGCCTTCTGTCTTTTTTCTGACTGCTCTGTTTCTGGGCTTTTTTCTAAGTTCGTGAATGCTGTTGGGTCCTTCATGTTTTCCTGGACCACCATTCTCTGGGTGGCTTCTGTTCCTGAGAATTGCCTGTGAACTCATTCTCTCAGATAAAATATCTAGGGCCACGCTGTAGATTTCTCCTGCTCCCCACGATCTTCAATAAAACAAAACCCAGATTTTTAGTTTTGCTTTTTTACTCCCCACCCCTGCAGGCTTCCTTCTCTGGATTCCCCATGGGACTGAAAACCAGGAATGTCCTTTGTTGTATCTTTCTGTCCCCTAATTCTATAAACTGTCTCCTGGGCAATTCTTTCTTTTCACTGGATTTCCTGCCTTCATCATCTTCATTGGGCCACAGAGCCCAAATGCATCTGTTGGGAAACCATAATGGCCCAGTTATTCTGGCTGTCCCCATGTTCATCTTGAGCATTCTAACGAATTCAGGTAATTGAATACTAATGCTACCAGAGCTGTTCTCAGTGCTGGGAGTGATAACGATTTGCATCTGACACACTCCTGCCTCTCTCCACCCACACTGAGCATGCTCTGATGGCCCCTCTGAGCCTTTGGATGTATCTTCTGTCTAGTTTGCTATTCCACCTCAGGGAGCATGGCTTGTCCTTTAAGGCCTAGTGTAGAGGTCTCGTCATCTTCCTCAGGACTGTGGCTTGGGACTCGCAGTGATTTGTTTGCACATCTGTTTCTAACCCCAGAGGATTGGATCCCTGTCTGATTTACTTTTTGAAAAATTCATTTTAATTACACATTCAGCAGGTATTCATAAAGAATATAAGAAGACATAAAATATGTATATGTGTAAAGAGTAACCGAGTGCCTGGCGGCCTGACCTGCACTGTAGGAGTTTATCAACCTCACGTGTGTCCTGCTCTTTGACGTGACGTTAAAAAAGTTCACACAGGAACTAATCAGTCAAGTGCCCCCCCCAAATTCACAGACAAAGTCTCTTAGTGTTTTCAATAAGCTTATGATATTGTGTTGGGCTGCGTTCCTAGTCCCCTTAGCTGAACGCTGCTGCATCTTACCTCAATCTGAAGGTGGGGTATGTCGACAGGATCACAGAGAGCAGAGGACCGAGACCAAATACAAAGGTCAGTCAATGTGAACAACTGGAAGAAAAGACAAGCAGATGGCAGATGGAAGGAAGAAGGAAGGAAGAAAAGAGGGAGGGAGGGAAGGAAGGCAGGAAGGCAGGCAGGCTGTTGGAATCTGTTTCCTATGAGCCCGTTGCTAAGCACACTCCATGGGAAATGTTCAGAAGTGGATGATGTCACTGCTGATGGCGCCCTGCTTCCTGAGCTCACCACACGCATTGTTCACACACCGCCCTTTCATTTCTGTGCATGCACTGGTACCTGCTCAGTGGAAGCTCGTGTGGGTCCTGGGATGCAGTGGGAAGCAAGCCAGTCACAGGTCTTTTCTTAGGTCTGTGCCAGTTTGTTCTAGGCCCTCAGTGTGGATAAAATTTCTAAAGAAAGGCTAAATTATGATACAACATTGAGTTTAAAAAGTCACTTTGAGCTGGGCCTTTAATCCCAGCACTTGGGAGGCAGAGAAAGGTGAATCTCAGTGAGTTTGAGGCCAGCCTGGTCTACAGAAAGAGTTCCAAAGCTACAGAGAAACCTTGTCTTGGAACCTCCCCCCCCCAAAAAAATAACAAACAAACAAAAAGTCACTTTGAGCCAGGCAATGGTGGCACAAGTCTTTAATCCAAGCACTGGGGAGGCAGAGGCAGGCAGAGCGCTAGAATAACCAGGCTACTGAGAAACCCTGTCTGGAAAGCCAAAACAAAAACAAGTCACTTGAGCTGGTCATGGTACTTCATGCCTATAATCATGGCGGGAGGCAAAGCCATGAATCCGAGGCCCACCTGAGCTACATAAGTGAAGCCTCACTAGTGCAGCAAACCTGGTCTGTCCCTTTGCTGTCAGCAGCCAGCCAAGGGAATACAGGCCATAGCCAGTCTAGAATGTCCTGGGAAGCAACAGGAAACTTGACCTTTGACTTTTTGTACTCACCCTCTTTCAGACTGGAAAAGAGGTAAATTGGCAGAAACCAACCTGAGCTGGTCCAAAGAAGGAATTCAGGAAATTGAACTTTGGCCTGAATGTTTCTTTTACTTCAGGGTCTACCCAGCTCTGCAGACAGGTTGTAGTGGGATGGATATGGTGTTAGTCACACGGCCTCCTTCAGCGGGTTCTCAGTGGCTGGATTTGAAATACTATCTGACTTCATACCAAAGCATCCCACCATCTTAGATGTGGCTGGGTACCAGGCTTGCTGGAGGGTCTCTGGAAGGAATGGGCAGAGCCCATTGGTCATATTGGCATCACCTTGAGGCTTCTTAGTAGTGCGGTCCTGGGCTGGAGATGGCCCTGAGCCATCTGTTGCTATGAAGAACCTCAGCAACTATTATAAGAGAAAGCATTTGTCAGGAGTGGTGGCTCACGCCTTTAACCCCAGCACTGGGGAGGCAGAGGCAGGCAGATCTCTGTCAGTTCAAGGCCAACCTGGTCTACAGAGCGAGTTTCAGGATAGAAGGGCTACACAGAGAAACCCTGGAGAGAAAGAGAGAGAGAGGGAGAGAGAGCAAGAGAGAGCTTTTAATTGGGGGGCTTGTTTACAGTTTCAGAGGTTTAGTCCAATGTCATGGCAGGGGGCATGTTGCCTGGGAGGCAGGTGCTGGGGAAGCAGTTGAGAGCTACATCATGATCTGTAGGCAGAGAGAGAAACTGGGTATGACATGGGTTCTGAAACCCCAAAGCTCAGCCTCAGGGACACACTTCCCCCAATAAGGCTACACCTCCTAATCCTTCTCATCCTTTCAAATAGTGCCACTCTCTGGTGATTAAACATTCAAATCTATGAGGCTTTGTGGCTATTCTTATTTAGACCACCACATTGGTTAAGAGCACTGGCTGCTTTTAGAATCCACATGTTTGCTCACAACCAGGGGATCCAATGCCCCTTTTCGGCCTCTGTGGGCAGTGCCCGCAAGTGGTGCACGGACATACACATGCAGGCAGAACACTGTAAACATGAATAAAAATAAAGCTTAAATGTGCAGTCCCTGGCTGGGGTGCAGCTTCACTGATAGACTACCTGCCTAACATGCACGAAGCCCTGAGTTTTATCCCCAGAACTTATAAATTGGCTATGGTGGCGCCTGCCTGTAATTCCAGCACTTTAGAAGTGGAGGCAGGGAAATCAGAAGTTCAAGGTAATCCTTAGCTACAGAACTAATTCAAGGCCAGCTGGGCTCCAGGAGACCGCGTGTCAAACAAGTCCAGCCCGTATGAGATTACTAACTAGAAGCTGCTCTTTCCCAACGCGTGAAAGGACAGTCCTGTCCATCTGCCGTGTGGCCTGATGCTAAGAAGCTTGTGAGGGCTTCAGCACGGGTACAGTAAATGGTGACTGTGATTATGTCACTGTGCAAGAGAAAGAGGACAGTGATGGAGCTTAGGGTCACTCTAGGTTGGAGAGCTATGTAAGCTACTTCTATAGATGTGTCTCTAACGGTCATTTTCAATGTCATTTCAGTGTTTCACGGAGACTGGACCCCAAGGAGCCCCTGGGTAGCCAGAGAGCAACTTCTCCAACCCCAAAGCAAGCTTCTGCTGCTTCTGCTACTGCTCCAGGCCGAGAAAGCCCCCGAGAGACGAGGGCTCAAGGCCCACCAGGCCAGGAAGCTGATGGTCCCCGCAGGACACTACAGGTAGACAGCAGGACACAGAGATCAGGACGGTCCCCCTCAGTGTCACCAGACAGAGGCAGCACTCCCACGTCCCCCTACTCTGTCCCCCAGATCGCTCCCCTCCCCAGCAGCACCCTGTGTCCTATATGCAAGACCTCGGACCTCACGTCGACCTCCAGCCAGCCAAACTTCAACACCTGCACCCAGTGTCACAACAAGGTCTGCAACCAATGTGGATTCAACCCCAACCCTCATCTTACCCAGGTAACTACCTTCTTTCTGCTCCACCAGCCTTCGACCACTTCCTCATGAGCATCTCTTCTCTGGCTCCTTTCTTTTTCTTTCTCACAGCCCTGACCATGGCTGTTTTCCTTAGTCACCAGTGCCTGTGTACCCCGATGATGGGGGTGGTAATGGTGGCGGTGGTACCGGATCCAAGATGTGGAATCAGATGACAAGGTCTGGCGCCAGGTCTCCTGAGAGATTCTTGTTCCCTAAAATCTTAAAAAGGACTGGAGCAAAAGCTTAGCAATTAAGAGTACCATCTGCTCTTCAAGAGAATTGAGGTTCAATTCTTAGCACCCACAAGATGACTTACAACAATCTGTAACTCCAGTCCTGGGGATCCGATGCATTCTCCACTCAGGATGCACAGAGACATACATGCAGGAAAAACCCTATAAAAATAAAAATACTTCTGGCAGTGGTGGTGCACGTCTTTAATCCCAGCACTCAGGAGGAAGAGGCAGAGGATTTCTGAATTTGAGGCCAGCCTGGTCTAGAGAGTGAGTTCCAGGACAGCCAGGGATACACAGAGAAACCCTGTGTCAAAATAAATAAACAAAACCCCCACAAACTTAGAGCTTTTTTTTTACCTGGTTTAATTTTAACCTAAAAAAAAAAAAAGAAAAGAAAAGAAAAGATCTTAGGGCAAAAGGAAATCTTTTTTTTTTTTTTTTTTTTTTTTTTTGT
>NW_026067915.1:8922662-8983773 GCF_014885135.2 Alexandromys fortis | reverse complement strand
ATTTTTTGGTTTTTCGAGACGGGGTTTCTCTGTAGCTTTGGTGCCTGTCCAGGAACTAGCTCTTGTAGACCAGGCTGGCCTCGAACTCCCAGAGATCCGCCTGCCTCTGCCTCCCGAGTGCTGGGATTAAAGGCGTGCACCACCACTGCCAGAAGTATTTTTACAACTTCTCCCAATGGTTACTCCATTAGAGATGACCGAATGCCTCCAGGGGAGTCAGAGTCCCCTATCCTGAGCCTGCCTCTCTTTGATAGCCTGGAGAGGAATGCTGGTGAGAGCACCAGACTTCTAGGAGGGTCGAGGAACTGTGCTCTGGCAGGACATTTCCTCCCCAGTTTTGCAGTAGAAGCCAAGCTTTCCCGGGGTAGCACTGTCCTTTTCTCACAGGGGCTGTCCTTCAGGACTGTAGGCATGAGCTTCTTTGCCCCAAGGGTCTGTCAATCCCATCTCCATTGTGGCTCCGTTCAGGATGCTTTGCGTTGGAGAGGATGTCCAACAGAGCCTTTAGCGGGTCCCTTTGGTGACCCAGAGGATGGAGGCTCCTATGGATTAGCTAAATTAGGGCCACACCTTTGAAATGCACTGGGTGGGCTTCCTGGCATCCTTGTACTCCCACAGGGTAACCCACAGAAGCTTCTGCTTCTCCCCCCCAAGACTGCTTGGACGGATGGCGAGTAGCTACTGTAGGCAGCCCCTGGGATTTATCAGCAGCTGGAGTTGTTTGGACCATGTGGGAGGGGGGATAAGTGAGAATAATTGCTAACAGGTCAGGGTCTATATATGCTGCGAGGTGTTGTGGGTGTGGGATGTGTGGTTCTCGAGAGGTAAGTGTGAAATTCCAAGGAAGGCACTGCTGGTGTGAGCGATGACTCAGTTCATTTGGAGTCGCTCCTGGAATGTGGAGGCTTCCTGAGGAGGCGTGCACACTCTCGCGTGATTACCGCATCTGTGATTAGAAACAGACCCGGCCCTCACTGATCAGTTAAGTAAGCATCAGCTGTTCCATATCTAGGACGTGTGATCAAGAAAGGGGACGCTCACCTGCCTGATCCTACAGTCTGAAGCACCCGGGTTCCCAGGAGTGGGGAGGGTTCTGTGGGCCACCCCTTCATCATGTTGCTCTCTCTCCTCTGGAACCCCTCCATGAGATGCTCACTTGTGCTGCAGCCTTGGAGGGGTGGCTGAGAATGGAGAAAGAACTGCACGTGGTGGCACCAGAGTCCTGGTGGGTGTCCTAGCACTCATGCCACAGCCTTGGCGTCCTGGTTCCTCCAAGTCCAGAACCTTTAGTGAGGTGGGACGGGAGCCAGCCTTTGGCTGTGCCTAGAAAAACAGCAGAGTAGGAGGACCTTGGAGACACTCAGTCCATCTGCCTCATTGTGCTGGGCGGAAGCCGAGGCTCAGGGCCAGGAGGAAAGAGGGCCTCAGACTTACTGCAAATTCTCAGTATTTGGCAGGGAGCAAACCTCTTGGCCAAATACTTCAAACAAATAGTGGGTTGGACAAATCAAGTGGTCCTTTAGTGTGAGCGCTTAGCATCTTCAGGGACATCCAGGGCTCTAAGATGGGCTATAAGTTGGCAGCCTTCCTCAGACTCGCTTTCCTAGGGCATGGGAGGAGCTGCTGTTCTGTAGGCCCACAGAAAAATGCTGTCCTAGTCGGTGTTCAGGTCCATGCCCACAGACATGTTCTGCCGGGGCCTGGAGACAGGGTCTGTGCTTCCCTGGAGCTGGCTTTCAGGGGGATTCCTGTCAAGGAGAACTAAACCGTGGCGCGTTTTCCTGAGGAGTACGAAAGCATAATTGCCAAGCCGGTGCCCTCGCCCTTTGTCACTTGCGAAGAGCAGAGTCACCTCCCTGGCCATACTTTAATATGAGGAGGAGGCAACTTTGCAGGTCTTGCTCACACATCTGTTTAACCCATCCTAAGAAACCACATCTGCACACCTCCGCTTCAATGTCACATCTGCCAAGACGACCTATCCAGGTCAAGCTTCTGCCTAGTCTGAGGTTATGCACATGCAAGAAGCCGGTTCTGAAGTCAGCTGTGTTTGCGTGATGGTGTGTGTGTGTGCGTGTGTATGTGCCCTTTTAAAGGAAGCCCAGTGACATCACATGCTTTCTTCAGTGTCCCAGTTGGAGTAGAAAAGGGTGGAGAGTACTCCTAGCCCCAGCTCAGTACACTACAGACAGACATAGGAGAGGGTCCTGGGGCCCCTGTCCAGGATGGAGTGTGGAAATGTTTAGTCTTAGATAAAGACCTTCCAGCCCTGGTGCTGTGTGTAGGGCTTGTCAATAGGATGTATGGACAGAGGGAGGGGATCTAGCAGTCCCAGAGAGGAACGAGGGCCACACAGTGACACAGAGGGTCTCAGCACCTAGGCTTGATTATTAGATATGTGGCCGTGAAGAATATGACATTTCATATTTCTCTGTGATCTGTGTCATGAGTGAAGACTTGCTAGTTGGTATGTGGTTCAGGTTACCATGCAGATCCAGAGACGGATGGAGCCCTCTTGCTGGCTGCAGCAGAGGGGCCAGTGAACAAAGGTGGAAAGTGGGCCCGACTGTGATGGCCGCTACAAACCCGTGCTTTTATTTGTGTATCTCTTGGAATCTGTCAGGGTCTTACTACTTTAGCAGGTGCTGAAAAACAGTAGACTAGGCCTGGAGATGAGAGTCACAGACAGGGAGGACAGCCTCGTTTGACTGAACCTGGGTTCATATCCCAAATACCCATAATGTAACTCACACGATCTGTAATGCCAGTTCCGATGGAATCTGATGCCCTCTTCTGGCCTCCTTCAGTACTGCATGCACATAGTGCACATAAGTGCATACAGGCAAAACATTTGTACACATGAAATAAATCTTTTTAAAAATTAATATGATTTCACCTATTAGAAACTAAGCCAAAAGACTGTGCAGAGAGCTTTCTTTTTGGCATCGGCACTGTTCTTACCATGAGGAGAAATCCTTGCTCTGACAACATTGATAGCAGGAAGCCAGAGATGTTAGCGCTCTGTGCTTGGGATGGGGAGGAAATGGGGAGATACTCCTGTCCCTCCCTAGATGTCAGCTTAGGAAAAATCCTGTCAATGTCCCCAGTGTCAGAACTGTTCAGAGTAGAAGCAAGTGTGTAAAGACTGCCCTCTGTGGCTTGGCTGATGCCAAGGGTCCGCTCAGACTGGTCAGTCTGCCTCTCCAGTCATCTGCAGTAGGAAAGAGGCCTTATTGTCATTGTCTGATCATCTGAGGGGAAGTCAGGGCAAAGCCATGGAGCTGCTGTAAAGGTGAGGTGGGGAGCCAGTGGCTAGAAGCGAGCTGTGGAATATGGGCGGTGACTTTCCCACTTACGCTGCCGGGATGATTCGGAGCTGCCCCTGAGGTCTGGCCCAGGCCTCCTGAAGATGAGTGTGTACACAACCTGTAAGCAATATCCCAGGAATGAGTGCAGCACAGACGGAGAGCACTGTGGGCCCAGGCTTCAGTCAGGCCAGGTCCTTCCAAAGCCCCTCCCCAAGGGTGGCCACAGCCTGTGCCTGCCAGGTTCATGTTCTGCTCCTGTGAGGGCCCGAGAGCTGTTATCCCCATCCAGCCTGCCGTGCCCAGCAATATATCCATCCCACCCCAGCTCTAGAGAACTTCACTTCTTTTTTGTTTGTTTGTTTTGTTTTTTGAGACAGAGTTTCTCTATGTAGCCCTGGCAGTTCTAGAGATTCACTGCCTTCTAAATTCCACTTAAGAAAACTGTCAGGAGCTGGGCATGATGGCAAACGCCTTTAATCCCAGCACTTGGGAGGCAGACAGATCTATGAGTTTGAGGCCAGCCTGTCTACAAAGCGAGTTCCAGGACAGCTAGAGCTGTTATACACCGTGTCTCAGGAGTCTGGGGGGAGGCTACGATAAAACTGCCAGGCTGGTGAGACGGCTCACAGGTAAAGGTACTTGTTATCAAGTCTGACAAGCCGAGTTCTATCCCCGGGATCTGTGTGGTGGAAGGAGAGTTGTCCTTTGATATCTAAACATATGCCATGACAACACACACACACACACACACACACACACACACACACACGGTGTATGTTGGGGGGGGGGAGAAAGACTAAGTAGATAAAGTTAAGTTGTTTAAAATTTAAAGAAAATATGGAAGAGTGAGAATGTGGTCCTGACCTTACCTATTCTGGGTGTAGACTTTGCTGAGACCAAGGCAGGTACCTAGTTTGCTGTAGCCCATACCCTTACCCTGATGGCAAGGGTGGCGAGGAGAAGGAAGGAACCGATGCAATGGCTCTAAGCCTCTCCCTCTAATGCCTGCATCCCACTCCTTCCCTGCAAGGGCCAGGTCACCAGATGGCCCGGGGGCGGTGCTGTAGCCAGCAGTACTGTCCCCTTGCCTCTGCCCCCTCCTGGTCACACTGCTTTGGGCCAGATACAAATGAGGAGCAGGTGTTATAAGGGCATGAGATCTGAGTGGGCTGAAGGAAGGAAAGGCGTCCTCCTCCAGCCCCTAAATAAGGTGGACATGGACCTCCTGGCAGGCTGGGATGGGGAGGGGAATCTTAACCACCATGTGCCTAGTCCTCAGGCAGTTTGCCTTATAATAGCCTTTTTGATTAAAAAACAAAACAAAACAGCCAACTAGAGCTTGCATGGGACTGACCTACGCCCTCTGCACATAAGTAACAGTGTGTAGTTTGGTTTTCAGCGAGAACAAGGACTGTCTCTGACTCTGTTACCTGCTTTTGGGACCCTTTCTTCCCACTGGGTTTTCTCACCCAGCCTTAATAGAAGAAGAGGTGCTTAGTCTCACTACAACTTACATACCATGGCTGAGGCCTGCCCTTTCCTGAAAAGAAAGGAGGAGGAGGAGATGGGCGGGGTGCTGGGAGGAGAGGAGGGAGGAGAAATGTAATTGAACTTGGAAAAAATTAATTAAGTAATAAAAACCAAAACAACAGCTTTTGGTCAATAGGGAAATTCTCTAAGCTTCTGTCAGCTCTACAGTAGTCAGCCCTGTTACTGGACCATGGCCCCAGACTGACTGTGTTTTGAGGAGACAGGACTTTAGTTGGATCTGTAGAATGGAGGCCGGAATGGATAGAGGTAAGGGAAAGAGACAAGGGTGCTGGAGCATGGGCTGTGTCATTGCTGAAGCCATCGGACATGGAGTGCTGCCACTAGCCACAATGAAGGACTATGCATCCAACTAAACATGAACGTAAGGTAATCCAGATCAGTCCCCACAGGCCTGCTCTGTGCAGAATCTTATCCCTAAGATGCTTACTTTGATCTGTAAAGTCGAAGGAAATAAAATGAAGACAATGGAGTAAAGATGGCAGAGAGAGACCACTGGGCCAAACCGGAAGCCCTTGCGGCCAAACCTAATGCGCTTAGTTCAACTCCCAGGCACACATGGTGGAAGAGAGCTGGCTCCTGCAAGATTGTCCTTTGACCTACACACACAAGCTGTCAGATACTCAAAACAATCTTGACAAAAAACAAAGTCAGAGAGGGCTGGTGGTTAAGAGCATTTGCTATTCTAGAGGACCAGAGTTCAGTTCCCTCCTCCAATACTGAAGTTATGAGGCGGCTCATAACTTCCTGTAACTTCAGCTCCAGGAGATCCAGTGCCATCTTCTGGCCTCCATGGGTACTGTGGGTGCGTGCACACACACACAAAACTAAAATAAAATTAAAAAATAAAAAAGGAGACCATGTCTCAAGAAAAATAAAATCAAGGCACCGTGGCAGTACATGCCTTTAATCCCAGCACTTAGGAGGCAGAAACAGGTGGATCTCTGTGAGCTAGAGGCCAGCCTGGTCTACAGAGTGAGTTCCAGGACAGTCAGGACTACACAGAGAAACCCTGCCTCAAAAAAAAGCAAGAAAAGAAAAACAAAACCAGAACAACAAAATAAACCCAAATCTCCCAAATTTCAAATACACATATTTGTGTGTGTGTGTGTGTGTGCATGTGTACATGTTTCTAGGATTCAAACCAGGGCCTTATATGTACTAGATAGTAAGTATTCTGCTGCCAAGTCACACTCCCAACTCAAAGTGATCTTTGTCAAGAAGTACCAAGAGCTTTGCATGGAGAAATCCAAATGATGCTGGGAAGGATGGGAAGGATTTGCCAAAGAATAAAACTGGAAGCTATACATAACCCTTAACCCAGAGTGAGCGAAACACTTGCACATAAGTGGTCACTGAAAACCACCTATGAGGAAATGCAAAGCCAGCCTTTCAACTTTGTACTTGCCGGTGGTTTCTTGTCCAAGACACAAAGGCACAGTCAACGAAGAGAACTGATATATTCAGAATATACAATCAAACCCTGTAATCCACCAACCACAAGAGACCATGAGAAGGGCCCTGATGGCCTCTGTGGTAGAGCAGCAGCGACCAGACAGTATTCCAACCTCGTGCTGTACTATGAGAAAATTTAGACCCTCAGAAAAATTGAAAGAATTTCACAAGAGTCACTCTCAATTCCACTGCCTGGATTTTTGTTTGTTTGTTGTGGTTGTTTTGTTTTGTCTTATGGTCTTTTCCCAAGACAGGGTTTCTCTGCGGAGACCAGGCTGGACTTGAACTCACATAGTTCCACATGCTGCTGCCTGGAGTGCGGGTATTAAAGGTGTGCACACCACCACTGCCACCCAGCTCCACTACCTGCATCCCCCCCTTTTTTTTCCTTGAGTTTTTCAAGAGAGGGTTTCTCTGTAACTTTGGAACTTCTCCTGGAACTCACTCTGGATACCAGGCTGACCTCGAACTCGCAGGAATCTGCCTGCCTCTGCCTCCTGAGTGCTGGGATTAAAGGCATGTGTTGGGAAATATTATTTTAAGGTGTGTTACTTTTGTTTATGTTACATTTGTTTAACTCTGTGAAGCTGTGTTACTTTGCCTGCCTAAAACATCTGATGATCTAATAAAGCGCTAGAATGGCCAAAAGCGAGGCAGGAGAGAGACTAAGAAGTGCTGGCAGGCAGAGAGTATAAATAGAAGGAGAAATCTGGGAGAAAAAAAGAGATCTGGAAACGAGAGGAAGGAGGAGGACTTCAGGGGCCAGCCACCCAGTCACACAGCCAGACATGGATGCAAGAAGATTAAGTATACAGCAATAGAGAAAGATAAAAGTCCCGAGGCCAAATATAGACAGGATAATTTAAGAAAAGCTGGCAAGGAACAAGCCAAGCTAAGGCTGGGCATTCATAACTAAGAGTAAACCTCCATGTGTGATTTATTTGGTAGCTGTGTGGTGTGTCGCCCCCCCCCCGCCCCCCGCCCCAGCCCAAAGAGTAAAACTTTCTTTACAGGCATGCACCACTGTGCTTGGATTTCTCCTGGCTTCATCACCTCTCTGTCCTTCCGACTGCCTGTCCATCGAGCTGATTTCTTTGTTGATTTTCAAAGTGTATTGCAGATATTAATATACTTCTCACTGACCATTTTAGTAGGCATATCACTATTAAGTAGGATTCAGTATTTACTGTAGGTTATTTTAGGGAAAATGTACGTGTAATGACATTTACTGAGCTTAAATGTACCTTTCAGTGGCTTTGGAGAGCTGGGTCAGGCCTGTGGGGACTGAGAGCATCTGCATGAATTGTGGGAGTGAGCTCAGTGGTATTTGAGAGGTAACAGCAAGGACTTTTGGCAAAGAAGGACCTAGATGAAGATGCCTGGAAACCAACAAAATCCAAGAGGAGAGAAGAATATGAAGCCAGGCGATGAACTCCAAAGGTCCTTAAGAGTTAAAAAGGGAAGGCTGAGACAGGCCCAAGGAGCGCAGGCTCTGCAGGAGGGCTGGCCTGGGCTCTGAGGAGAGACTGTGGAGAGAGAGAAGAGCTTGAGAGGGAAGGGAGGCTGTCCAGAGCACTGAGAGAGGAGTAGAAAGGCAGATGTGCCCAGGGGCCAGCAAGGAATAACCTCCCTTCATGGCGTTCTAGACCAGTGAGGCCTTCCAGCCTCATGGACTGGAATGATTCTGCCTTCACAAACATATCCACTCCCAAGGCCACCCTCAGTTCTCTGGATTGCCACAGGCTTCTTCTGTAGATCACATCTGACTGGGTCACATATTCTTCCCTGTCATGCTCAGAGGTGCCCTGTGTATAAACTGAGCTCACAGCGGACAGGCAAACCGCGCTGTTGGTGGACTTGCAACAGCGGGAATGGGATACGGCAGGTGGTTGCTACTGTTATAAGAAGGTCTAGGCCAGCCTAGACCCTGGCCTCTCCTTGGTGTCTAGGGGTAAAGGTTGGAGGAGAGCTTACCTCCTAATGAGACCTGACCAGTGACTCAGCGCAGAAATGCATGGAGTCATGCTGGCATGGGGTCATCCCAGGACCCTCTGGCTTTGGTGGCAGCAGGGGAGTCTCCTTTTTAAGCCGCCTCTGTGATGTTTAAAATGGAAAGGATGAATTCGGTATCAGGCATGATGTCAGTGCTTAGCGATTCAGCACTGAATGCTGCTCTCCCAGTGAGGGCCAGGGCTCAGAGGCAGGCTGCTCTCCCCGGGAAGGCAGGCAGTGGCACAGATCTGCAGCCCTGTTCTCTGCTACGGGACTAGGGGAGGAAAGCGGCAAGAGGACCTGTTTGCTCTGGGGCCCTTGGAGCTTTCCAGCAGCATCTTGTGAGACCAGATGTGTCTAATATGCCTGGGCCTACCTGAGGCTGATACACGGTGGTAGGCTGCAGGCCGCTGATATCCTTGTTGAGGGGCAGGGATGGGTGTTAAAGCCCATCTCAGGGAATATGCCTCCACTTCCCTTGCTGCCCCAGAAGCCGGTAGAAGGAACAGCAGGGAGTGGCTGGTGCAGACATTACCCATAAACTCCTCACTCAACTGAGGGTCCGCAGAACAAGCTGCCTAGTCTGCTGGTCTTGGGGACTACTTAGCCGCTCTTCTGCACATTGAACAGTCTGAGTAAAGAGCAGATGGGAGGGGGTCTCTTCTGGAGAAAGTCTTCTCCGAGCCATGGAGCCCGTTGGGCCACACCTTTGCAGATCCCCGGCATCCTGGTGGCATGGGCAGGCTGTGCAAAGCCACATCCCTGCAGCCTCTACTTCCCAGCTCCCAAACCACAGCGACCATGTGTTCCACCCTGAGCCTTCTTTACTGCCTCCAGGCCCTCCCAGGGCTGGGTTCAGGGAATGCATGGAGGACCCTGTCAACCTTCTGAGATGCTGGAAAGAAGTGTCATCTAGGGGCTGGAGAGATGGCTCAGTGGTTAAAAGCACTGCCTGCTCTTCCAAAGGTCCTGAGTTCAATTCTCAGCAACCACATGGTGGTTCACAACCACCTGTAATGAGATCTGGTGCCCTCTTCTGGCCCGCAGGCAGGCATGCATGCAGACTACTGTATACTTAAAAAATAAATAATTTTTTTTTAAGTGTCATCTACCTTAGGGTAGACCAAGAAGGTACCACCCTTCTACTTCTGGCTCCTGGAACATGAAACATGAGACATTCACATCTCCTTGGCAAATGCCTGGTCAGGAAAGCAGGACCCTAAGGGGATTCCTGCCACCTAGTCCCATAGTGTGGCATAGTGGGGACCTTGGAGTAGGGAGAAGAGTGTAGGATAGGACTTTCCCAGAGAACCCCTGGGGACCTCGTGGGAGGCAGAAAGAGTCTTGCTGAGTTCAGAGAGCTCCCTCTGCCAGAGTCCTCCTTGGGAGGCCTCATGAACCATGTCTGTCTGCCTAAGCTTGAACCCAGGAGAGACTCGGGGAGGATGCGGTCAAGGCTTCTTCTCACCGCCGTCTGGAAAAGGCTGGATAGAAATAGCTGCGCCCATCTGGCAGATGAGTCACTGAGGGGTGTTTCAGCCATTTCTTGAAGAGGTTCTATTTTAGGTGAGATGGCTGTGGCACAGCCTTGGTGAGGGGGGGCTGGGGAAAGGAAGGTGCTAATGGTGAGTGCCGGAGTGTCAATAACACGTGTCTTTGTTTAGCCCAAACAGGGTCACCCTGAAGTCTCAGAGCAGGGAACTTACCTCCCAAATCCCAGGAAGTCTTACCATGGGTGACAACAATCGGAACACTGGGTATGGCCTAGGCCTCCACAACAAGAATGGGTTTGGTGGCTACCACCCTGGGATAGAGGATGGGACCCGGTTAGAGAGCAAATCTTGTAGTGTCCCTCGTCCGGTGAGCAGAGGCAGCCGTCCCTGGGACCTTACATTCCATGAGCGTGAAGCCACTTCCCATCTATAATGAACTGTTCAGGAGAGTACCCAGGACTGAAAAGCTGTTCCTATGGCTTTCTCTATCCAGTGAAGGCAAAATCCCACTGGGTTTTCAAAAGCACAGGGGTGGGTTAACAGTTTCCCGCTGGACCGAGGCTTCTCCACCTCAGTCACACTGTGTCTAGAGCTGGGTGTGGCCTTTTGGGCAGATGGATATTCCAGTGTCTGCAGTACTCTGAACTTGGCCTGTATAAAGTTGAGTGGCCATCAGGAGAGGTTGGACTACAGAAGGCACTGGGCTCTAGCGTGCTCAGCCTAGAAATCAGGAGTTAAACACAGCTGCCAGGGCTGCTCTTGCCCACAAGAGTTCCCCCAACCCCATGACCACAAGAGCACACCTCTACCTCGTTTCAGCCTTGGTTTCCTCTGCTGTGAGGACAAGACCGCCCTGCCCAAGGCCTCCAGGGTGCTTGCACAAGTGGGCGCTCATCACAAGGCGATGTTTCCCCATCTTTGGGTGCTGTTCGTGGGCTGCTGGGACAGGATGCCTGAGCTCAGGTTCCCACCTGACAAGCCGCCTGACAGCAGCAGAGACCTATTGCAGGCAGCCTTGGGGCCTCTTGAGCTTTGAGGATCATTTGGTATAGCAGGAGACCCAGTGTGTCAGGTGAGACAGCCAAAGGAGTTTGACAGGAGAAGTCAGATGGAAAACAAGGCTGGGGCGGCTTGTGAGGTTGTAGTGCAGCGCTTAGAGGGCCGAGTCTGTAGGTGGTGTGCTCTGACCTCTGCATGGTTAGAGGGCTGAGTCTGTAGGTGGTGTGCTCTGACCTCTGCATGGTTAGAGGGCTGAGTCTGTAGTGGTGCCCTCTGACCTCTGCATGGTTAGAGGGCTGAGTCTGTAGTGGTGCCCTCTGACCTCTGCATGGTTAGAGGGCCATGAGTCTGTAGTAGTGCGCTCTGACCTCTCCGTGGTTAGAGGGCCGTGAGTCTATAGGTGGTGTGCTCTGACCTCTCCGTGGTTTTATTTGTCAGGAAAAGGTAGTGTTTACTCATAAGACTGGAAGTCCAAAAGGAAAAACATCATTTAGTGCAGAGGTGACATGGAAGACTGAGACTGGTCTTGTGGCATGGTCACATGTCCATCCCTGTACAGGTACATGCTTAGAATATGAATATCAGGGCATGCCTTGTTTGTCTTAGAGACCAATTGTCTCATCTTCCTTGTCTTGTGGCTGGAGATAGAGTTCTTGCCTAGTGTGCGTGTGGCCCTGGGTTTCATCACTGACACCATAAACAAACAATAGTCTAAGCTGCAAACTCAAAGAAAATTAGACGCCTTAAATCATCATATCCCATTAATGCCTCTCACTACTCTGCTCTCGGGAGCTTGTGTTCTCTCTCTTGTTCCTTTGGTGGGAACATAAGGGTTTCCAGAACAGGAAGTCTATCATGGCTTCATTTATTCCTGTGCTTTCCTCTCTCACCTACTGCTCTTTACTTGCTAATTCTGCATGAGGAGTGTGTGTGTGTGTGTGTGTGTTGGTGCGTGTGGAGACCAGAAGGTCCTGCAGCAGCCTGAACCTGTGCACCCTGACCGTGTCCACTCTGCTGACTCTGTTGTTTTTTCCCTCAGGTGAAGGAGTGGCTCTGTTTGAACTGTCAGATGCAGAGGGCTCTGGGAATGGACATGACCACTGCGCCTCGATCCAAGAGCCAGCAGCAGCTACACTCCCCTGCCCTGTCCCCTGCCCACTCCCCAGCCAAACAGCCTCTGGGGAAGCCAGAGCAAGAGAGATCCCGGGGCCCAGGGGCCACACAGTCTGGTCCCCGCCAGGCTGAAACAGCCAGGGCCACCTCAGTCCCTGGGCCTACCCAGGCAACTGCCCCTCCAGAGGTGGGGAGGGTGTCTCCTCAGCCCCCCCTCTCTACCAAGCCTTCCACAGCTGAGCCCAGGCCACCTGTAGGAGAGGCCCAGGGCAAAAGTGCCACCACAGTGCCCTCTGGGCTTGGTGCTGGTGAACAGCCCCAGGAGGGCCTCACCGGGAAACTCTTCGGCCTTGGAGCATCACTACTGACCCAGGCGAGCACCCTTATGTCTGTGCAGCCAGAGGCTGACTCCCAGGGCCAGCCTTCCCCCAGCAAGGGGCCTCCCAAGATCGTCTTCAGTGATGCCAGCAAGGAGGCTGGCCCAAGACCCCCAGGCTCAGGGCCTGGGTCCGGGCCAGCACCTGGAGCCAAAACTGAGTCTGGGGCAAGAACAGGTCCTGGACCAGGGCCTGGAGCCCTGGCAAAAACTGGAGGAACAGCCAGTCCAAAGCATGGCAGAGCAGAACATCAGGCAGCATCCAAGGCTGCTGCCAAGCCAAAGACCACGCCGAAGGAAAGGGCCACATGCCCACTGTGCCAAGCTGAGCTCAATGTGGGTAGCAAGGGTCCGGCCAACTACAACACCTGCACTACCTGCAAGCTCCAGGTGTGCAACCTGTGTGGCTTCAACCCCACGCCTCACCTGGTGGAGGTAAGGAACCTGGGAACTAGGTTGAGGGGGCGGGGCCTAGAGTATGGGAAAGGAAGCACAAAAGAGCCATGACACAAGGGAGCCACAGAGAACTGGGGCTGCAGCGGTCAAAGGGCCACACTAACAGCCAGTGCTACAGAGGGGTCATAATCCACTTCCTGCCCCTGCTTCATGCTCCAGCCCTTTCCCTCAGAACTGTCACAGTAGGTGGGGTTAACCGTAGCTACTGGCTCTCACTGGCTGGCCAGCACTGTGGGGCTGAGTCCAGGCTTAGGCTGCCTTTCCTGAGAGCATGGCCTTAATGAGAGATGTCAACCTCTTGGATCAGGTAGGAAGACCCTGCTATGGATCTATGATTCTCTCGAGGGTAGGGAGTTGAAGGTCTTGCCGCACGGGGCAGAAGGCTGTCGCACACCTTGGGGCTTCAGGCTTTCTCACCGAGAAATAGACTGTTTCCTTCCACCCCGGTGTCAGACCAGCCAGCTGGTATCTATACTTGATCCTCTCTCTCGAGGTCATGGGTATCAATATTTACTTGCCAAAGCCCTTGCCTTTCATCTACGTGTTTTCTCCTGGGTAGGCTTGAGCTGTCCTTGGGGATAGGATGCTCAAAAGTGCTTTTCCCCATAGGAAAACTTGAGGAAAGCCAGGGATGAAGATACACACTCTTCCCTCTGTTTCTGCTCCAGAAAAGTATACTGGGCCCTGGGCAGAGCCAAGGAGGAGGGAGATAGAAGCCTGGTATTGGGCCTGGTGTTCTTGTCAAGCAGGGAGTCCTGGAAAGGCCTGAAAGACAGAAGTACCCAGGCAAAGCTAGAACATCCTGGGCCTTGTGTTTCTGTTTGCTCTTGCCCTAATCCTGTTACTTCTTTCCCTTGCCAGGGACCACCCATGTAAAAACCATGGGCATCTTTGGGGAGGAGTAGCCCCGAGTAAAATGGTACCCACCACACACCTTCCTTTGTTTTATTTTTCTCTGTGTAACCCTGGAACTCACTCTGTAGGCCAGGTTGGCCTTGAACTCACAGAGATCCGCCTGTCTCCCCAGCCTGGGATTAAAGGTGTGTGCCACCACCACCTGGCCAAGTGGGACTCTTTATGTGCTACTCACATGGCCCTTTGTGCCCGACACTACTACCTGTCCAAGCTGGAGACTCAGTGGCTCGTTGGAGGACACTTGGTCTGGCCAGCGGTGAGGAAGGGTCTATCAAGGAGTCTCCAGGTGCCTCCAGGGCTCCTCTAAGTATAAGCTCACTCTGGTCAGGCGGGATGCTCTGACACAGAGGGACCGTGAGCCCCAGTGGACTCTTAAGCTAACCCGATTCGGAAGCCCTTATCCCCAAGAGACTTCTCAGCCCATTTTTCTCAGTAAGCAGGATGTGCTTAGAGGGAGGGGGAACTGTCTATCCAAGAGCATAAATGTTCCTGACAGCTCCTTTTGGCAGCCTCTGGGGCAGACCACAGTAAATGCTGGATCAGTCCAAACGAAAGTGTTCCAGTCACGTGGGAACTTGAGATGAGCCATCTGAATTCTAATCCAGGCTTCTCTTTATCTGCTTGGTCCCAGCTTTTCTGGACTCTGGATCTTCTGCCTCTCAGCAGGCAGCATTACCAACTCCCATGCCCTGCCGTCCCATACCTGGCTGTCTATCCCATGCCCTGCCTCGGAGCTACCTCCTTGAACAGTGCAGTCCTTGCCTCCATAGTCTTATAGGTTCCATGAGCCTGAACACGTGGCTGATGGGGCACTGGTCCTATCTCCTCCCAAAGTCAGCCCATCTGCCTCCGTGCCTGCTGCTTCTAACAGCAGTCAAGGAAGGGATAGCCTCCAATCCCTTTATTTCGGTAGCTCTGTCTATTGATGCCACTGTCCTCAGACGGGCTATGGCTGCTCTGAGGAAGGTGTGGACCAGCAGTCCCAATGCCCTTTCCTGTGGAAACACTACTATTGTCCATCATCCTCAGTTCCTCTCACCTCAGCATCCACTCCTCAGACCAAGCCCCCATAGCCCCACATCCCGCTGTTGGAAGAATCTGGTCTGCTTTTCATCCAGTGGCCACAGCCCTGGACCGCTCTATCTTTTCCTCCCATCTACACATTTATCAAAAGTTGCTGCAGGTTCAGCTGCCTTGGATGTGTGGCTGCCTCTGCATAGCTGGCGGGGAGGGACTGCTGCATGGTGACCCCATTCCTTCCTTCCAGTGTGGCTTTACTGGAGTCTCTAACTAGGCCGTGGGCATTCTTTGATCTCACCCCCGAATGGTCACTTGTTTGGAGCAACTTTGTGCTTCCCTGTGACCTAGTTTGCACTTCTTGGTCAGAGGCTGCCGATTCTTCACAGGTGCTAAGAGAGCCACCCTGCCTTGGAGCAAGGCATTAGAGTCAGCATGCTGGGCCTTGTGCAGGTCACGGGAGCTAGTCTGCTGGGGCTGAGCCAGCTGTTAGCTCAGCGGGACCCAGCTGTGTCTCTGCACACACTGTAAGGCACCTCGGCATCCATGTACAGGGAGGGACAGACTCGCAGCTCCCTATTGTCTGCCCTCAGGCAAACCCCAATAAGTTGGCCATTTTCCTCAGCATCTGCAGCTGTGAAAATCTTTCCCCTTCTTTCTAGACAGAGTCCAGAGAATAGCACAGAAGAATCACTGAAGTTGGACCAATTTTGCTTGAAACTTCTTCTTCTGAAGAAGGCAGCCTCAGTGCTCTGTAATGGGTTATTTCATAATTAAGAGTGCTGATTCCAACTCCTTTCTAACCTATTCATCTTTTTGAAAGATAATAGTACCCTCTGGCTTATTTTCTAACTGACTTTCAGTTCAATAGTATGAAGACATTAGTGGGATTGTTACAGTTATATCACTGCTTTCTCATTTTCATTGCCAAAATTTCAGTTGTGCCCTTAAAAGACCAAGCCTCCCTGGGCAAATGGCCTTGCACCTGTGACATGCAGGACTAGACTGGTCTTAGAGACAGAGGCTACAGTGTGGCATGAAGAACAAGGCACACAGCTGCCTCCTGCTTCACCTCAGGCTGCCTCTGGGGTGGCAATCTCAGAGAGTCCCGTTTCTTCCCATGTGGTGTCCATGTGAGCTGCTGTACCTCAGGCGCATATCCAGGTCCTCACAGTCATCAGTCCTTAGGTGTCCTCGAGAGAATCTCCATGACGGGAGGAAGAGTCCTCACAAGGCCCCCATAACCTGAATGTCAGTGAGCACTGAGACCAGCCAGGCTCTGTTCCTGAGAATACTGTATAGGGAATGGGCACATTTGGTACTAGGGCACAAGGGAGCACATCGCAGCTTCAAGGGAGCACAGTGGAGACACTGAGTAAGGTTCTCCTTGTAGGAGGCACAGATCCAGAAAGGAGGAGTTTGCCCGTATCCAGCGGCATGGGATGGAGTGGACATCACACAATCATAAAGGACCAGCAGCACCGCGCTGGCCATGCCTGTGACCCAGCGTCTGAGTCCTTAGCTTCTGGTGTCCATTTATTTTGTGGAGTCTTTTAGGGGAAGGAGGTTGGTTTTGAGAGAGAGAATCTCACTTTTTAGCCCAGGCTGGCCTCAAAATTATGGCAACTGTCTTGCCTCAGCCTCCCAAGTACTAAGATTAGAGACATGAGTCACCATACTCAGCTCTCCCGGGGTTCGTCCTCGCTGCCTCTGGTCCAGCAGTATATATGGCTAGGGAGGTATAGGTCAGGATGGTATCGCAGTAACTGGCACACCAAGAAGCTCCACAAATAAAGAGAACATGTGGCCCTTGGCCTCATTCAGACAGTAGCAGTCAGTGTAGGGAGAATGCCCAGCATCCCACGGCCCCACAGTCTCCATATCCCCACTAGTCAGTGGTTCAAAGGCTAAGTTCTCACATGCTTTGGGATTAACCCATACCCAATCCCTTAACTTCCTTCCTGTTCTGTGTGGGTTGGGAGCAATAATAACCATCTCAGTCTTCCGGAAAAACCAGACCAGGTACTGCACCTTGTCTACTTGTGTGACAGTGACACCTGAGCCACTGCACTCCTGGTACATGCACCCATGGGTCCCAGCTTGAGCTAATGACTGTTCTTGGGAAACTTGGATCTTCCTGTCCCCGGATGGACTAACAGAGACAAGACAAGAGGTGGTCATCAGCCTCCCCATTGTCTGTTCTCTGGCTGCTTCCCGAAAGAGCCAAGCAAAAGGGATGAATAGACATCCATTCTCCTACTGCTGGGGCTGGTGAGGCTTCACAAGGGAGATATTCATATTCTGAGCAGGTGAATGAGGAAAGTAAAGAAATAAAGACTAAAGTAATGGGGGCTGCAGAGATGGCTCAGCTGTTAAGAGCACTAGCTGCTCTTCCAGAGGACCTGGGTTCAATTCCCAGCACCCACATGACAGCTCACACCTGTCTGTAACTCCAGATGCCCTCACATAAACATATATGCAGGCAGAATACAATGCACATTAAAAAAAAAAGGCTAAGAAAGAGAATGAATGGGTGTGAGTGGAAGATCAAGGAAAGAAAGAATAAGGGGTGGAGGTGGGGGCACATTGTGGTGGGGACTGAGATGAAGGTTTGGGACCTCAACAGCTGTTCTCCAACTCCTAGGCGCAGATGTTCTGCATGGCCAGCCTTTCACTCATCCCTGGGACCCAGGAAGTGTAAGCTTTGCCTGGTCTCTGGCTCCACTCCTCCCGGGCCCCAGCACCTTGTCCACTCCTCTTCCCACTCCTGCTGGGCTGGGGAAGGCCTGCAGCAGTCAGGTTGTCCACTCCTCTTCCCACTCCTGCTGGGCTGGGGAAGGCCTGCAGCAGTCAGGTCAGGTGCTTATTCTTAGCTCTTTCTTCACACCGCTCCTTCTCTTCACCCACTCTTTCTCCCCACTTACGAAAGCAGAGCACCACCCAGAAGCCTTTGTGAAAATACCTGTGAAGGAGTAGCCCACGACTGTAGGTGGCATGCCCTACTAAAGGCCTTACTGTGGGCTCGAATAAGCAGGCCTCTGCAGGGCCTGGCCCAGGACACTAGGGTTGCCTCTGTCCGCACTGCTCCTCCAAAGCACTTTACTATGTTTTAGATGGCTGCTTCCGGAGTGGGTTCTGCAGGTCAGAGATGGGATCAGAGTTTTGTCTGAGGCAGCAAAGGCAACAGGACACCTCTTTTTCCTATACCTTGGCTCTGTGACCCCTGGTTCTCATAGTGATCCCTCCTAATGGCATAGCTACTGGTAGGAGCCCATGTCTACACACTCAGGATGAGCAGCAGCAAACAGGAAGGCGTGTCAAACTTCTGCACCCCAGAGCCAAGAGTGAAATGAGTGGTCAGTAGGGTCCCGTTCTGGGCTGGACTGTAACCCTCATTTCCCATCACCCCTTGCAGCCAAGGCAAGGCATCAAATTCTGATCCTGAACCAGGATCCTGGAAGACATACACCTATCAGCCTAGACCTGCGCAGGAACCACCCATTCAGAGGCCAGGGATGCCCAAGCCTTACCCCTGTGCATCTGGCTGGGATTTGAAGAATTGACTTGTAGGATGCTGAAGCCTTTGCTGCTGATTCCTGTGTCCTATTTATCATGGCTTGTTTGAAGCTGTGGGTTCTGGAAGGGCCCGTATCCCTTATCTCAGTGGCCAAATTCCTAACGAAGGAACTTAAGAGAAATTTGTTTTGACCCATGGTTTAGAAGGGACCATGGTAGCTGGGGTAGCACAGTTTGTGGCGGTGGCTTATAACACAGCCTTATTCATATCTTACCAGATCAGGAAGCAGGAAGTTTGATCTGAAACCAGAAGTAGATATCAGCTTCTAAGTCCACCCCTAGCAACTCATTTCTGCTAGTTATGAGCCGTGTCCAAAGGTTCCTCAACCCCCAAACAGCTCTACCAGCTACTGACCAAGTATTCAAACGTGTTTGCCTATGGGGAACAGCATACATTCAAATTGTGGCAGTGCTGGTCCCCTTTTGTCTGTTTTCACCACGACTGTGTCTTCAGTCTTTAGCCCTGGTCTTAAAACTGCTGGTGGATTTTGAGAGTGGTTACTGATGACCAAGAATTGATGCCACTCCAGCTCCGGAAGGAGCAGGGCTCTTGGCCCAAGATCCACCACATTCGGTTCTCCACTGAGGGACAGTCCAGAGCCAGCAGACATGGTTCTCCGCTGAGGGACAGTCCAGAGAGCCCTGGGCACATGCAGTCCTCTCTTTGGGGTTCTTTGCTAGTTTTAGACAAGGAGGCTTGGGCTGGAAGTGTGAGCAAAGACTGCTCAGTGCTGACTCCACACAGGGCTGCACTTAGTCTTTCCTGGCCCCAGAAGTCTGCCCCAGCTGAGCCTAGCTCTGACCTGGGGAAGGAAAGGGCAGGATGGTGTCAGAGCACAGAAGGAGGAGGCAGGGAAAGGGCAGTCCCTCTAGGACACATGGCCTCTGTGTCTGAATGCCTTTTCTATTCTGCAGGACCTCTTGGCTTCTGAACCCATACAGCCCCTGAATTACAATTCAGTCCTTGAGGTTGGGGCCCTGGCTCTCCCTGTGTTTCATCCCAAACCTTTGTAATTTTTGTTGTTTCTCCTCCCTGTTAATTGTCTTTTTATGGCCCAGTGAAAATATCTCTATGGATTAAGAAAGAAACCTTTTTAACTTGTCATTTGTGTTTTGACTTTATATATGTCCCTGAGAAGTTTATAATTTGGGGTAGTATATCTGTCAGTTTTTCTCTGTTATCATGCTTTGAAAGACTTTCTCAGGCTGGGGGCATGGCTCAGTGGCTCAGTGGTACAGTGTATGTTTAAATCGTGCAAGGCTCTGGTTCGGTCACCAAGAGGAGTCTGTCTCCCTTTCCTCCCTGAAGGCTATGGAGAATCGTAGAAACACTCTCTGCTCACTCTTGTATCTGGGATTCTCATCCACCTCCCTTCTTTTTCGTTACAGAAAACAGAGTGGCTCTGTCTGAACTGCCAAACAAAGCGGCTGTTGGAGGGCAGCCTGGGAGAGCCATCCCCCATGCCTCTGCCCACCTCACAGCAGCCCCCTGCAGGAGTCCCTCACCGTGCAGCTGGACCAGCCCCTCCGAAGCAGAAAGGTCCACAGGGGCTGGGCCAGCCAACAGGCTCCTCGCCTGCCAAGGCCAGTCCTCAGGCCACCAAGGCCAGTCCTCAGGCTGCCAAGGCCAGTCCTCAGGCCGCCAAGGCCAGTCCTCAGGCCGCCAAGGCCAGCCCTCAGGCCAAGCCCCTCAGGGCTTCTGAACATAGCAAGACCTCTAGCAGTGCCCAGGAAAAGAAGACAGGGATCCCAGTTAAAGCTGAACCTGTGCCGAAGCCACCTCCAGAGACCACTGTGCCTCCTGGGACTCCTAAAGCAAAAAGCGGGGTGAAAAGGACTGAACCTGCCACCTCAGTCATCAAGCCTGTTCCAGAAGCTTCCAAGGGTGGGGAGGCTGAGGTCAGTTCTATTCAATTTCCAGGAATCCTGGCTTTCAGACAGTTTGGGGAAGGCCTTGCCTCCCTGAGGGGCTCAGGTTGTAAGCTTGAGATAAATCTATTTGGGACTGCAGAGACACCCCACCTGAAAGAAGGCCTAAATTAAATGTCAGCAGATTGCTGGGTGTGTTGGCTCACACCTTTAACCCCAGCACCTCAGAGGCAGAGGCAGTCAGATCTCTGTGAGTTCGAGGCTAGCCTGGTCTACGTAGTGAGTTCCAGCACAGCCAGAACCATGTAGATAGACCCCCATCTCAAAAAAAAAAAAAAATAAATTAACAACAACCAAAAAGTTTGGCAGGTCTAAAGGTTGTGAGATTGAGAGATGTCTTGAGTTGGGCATCTTGCTGATTTCCTACTCTTTGATCCAGTAAAGTTTCTCTTTGGAGATCTACTTTGCTGAGGAATCTGTAAGTTATTCAAAGAGCAGCCCTTGGGAAATGGAGGACCCTGCCCGTGGCCCCTGGGATTGATTGAGGGGCTAGGAGTAAACACCTGCTTCTCATCCTACTGCAGGAACCCGGCAGCAAGCCTTACTCTCAGGACCTGTCTCGAAGCCCCCAGAGCCTCAGCGACACAGGCTATTCTTCCGATGGTGTATCCAGCTCCCAGAGTGAGATCACGGGGGTCGTACAGCAAGATGTGGAGCAACTGGACAGTGCCGGGGTGACGGGGCCACGTCCACCCAGCCCCTCAGAGCTCCACAAAGTGGGAAGTAGCATGCGCCCTTCACTAGAGGCCCAGGCGGTGGCTCCCAGTGGTGAGTGGAGCAAGCCACCCCGCAGCAGCGCGGCTGAGGACCAGAAACTGCGCCCCCACTCTCTGTCCATCATGCCTGAGGCCTATGACTCTGATGAAGAGCTGGGGGATATCCTAGAGGAGGAAGATGACTCTCTGGCATGGGGGCACCAGAGGGAACAGCAAGACACAGCCGAGTCTTCAGATGACTTTGGCAGCCAGCTGAGGCATGACTATGTGGAAGACAGCAGCGAGGGAGGCTTGTCTCCTCTTCCACCCCAGCCCCCTGCCCGGGCAGAACTGACTGATGAGGAGTTCATGCGGAGGCAGATCCTGGAAATGAGTGCTGAGGAAGACAACCTGGAGGAAGATGACGCTGCTGTCTCTGGGCGCGGCCTGGCCAAGCACAGCACCCAGAAGGGAAGTGCCAGAGCCAGGCCTGAATCTAGCCAAGAACCGGTAGCAGTGCCCAAGAGGCGCCTACCCCATAATGCCACCACGGGCTATGAGGAACTACTTTCTGAGGGAGGCCCAGCAGAGCCCACTGACGCCAGTGGAGCCCTTCAGGGAGGTCTTCGCCGCTTTAAAACCATTGAGCTCAATAGCACAGGTAGCTATGGTCATGAGCTGGACCTGAGTCAAGGTCCTGATCCCAGCCTGGACCGGGAACCTGAGCTGGAGATGGAGAGCCTGACAGGGTCCCCTGAAGACCGCTCTCGCGGGGAGCACTCCTCTACCCTGCCTGCTTCCACACCTAGCTATACATCTGGCACCTCACCCACCTCCCTGTCTTCGCTCGAGGAGGACAGTGACAGCAGCCCTAGCCGCCGACAGAGGTTGGAAGAAGCGAAGCAGCAGCGCAAGGCCCGGCACCGCTCCCACGGGCCCCTGCTGCCCACGATCGAGGACTCCTCGGAGGAGGAGGAGCTTAGAGAGGAGGAGGAGCTGCTGCGCGAGCAGGAGAAGATGCGGGAGGTGGAGCAGCAGCGTATCCGCAGCACAGCCCGCAAGACCCGGCGGGACAAGGAAGAACTTCGGGCTCAGCGGCGACGCGAACGCTCCAAGACACCACCTAGTAACCTGTCACCCATCGAAGATGCATCTCCCACAGAGGAGCTGAGGCAGGCAGCAGAGATGGAGGAGCTACACCGCTCTTCCTGCTCTGAGTACTCCCCCTCCCCTTCCCTTGACTCAGAGACTGAGACCCTGGATGGTGGCCCCACACGACTCTACAAATCGGGCAGCGAGTACAACCTGCCCGCCTTTATGTCCCTCTACTCACCCACTGAGGCACCCTCGGGCAGCTCCACCACGCCCAGTTCTGGACGGCCCCTAAAGAGTGCTGAGGAGGCCTACGAGGATATGATGAGAAAAGCCGAGCTGCTCCAGCGACAGCAGGGCCAGATGGCAGGGGCTCGGGGGCCCCATGGTGGCCCTGCTCAGCCCACAGGCCCCCGGGGGCAGGGCTCTTTTGAATATCAAGACACCCAAGACCATGATTATGGCAGGGCTGCCCAGCCTGCTGCAGAAAGCACACCCGCAGGCCTCGGAGCAGCTGTCTACGAAGAGATCCTTCAGACGTCGCAGAGCATAGCCCGCATGCGGCAAGCCTCCTCGCGGGATCTGGCTTTCACTGAGGACAAGAAGAAGGAGAAGCAATTTCTGAACGCTGAGAGTGCATACATGGACCCAATGAAGCAAAATGGTGGCCCACTGACCCCTGGCACTAGCCCTACCCAACTCGCCGCGCCTGTGTCATTTTCCACTTCTACCTCCTCAGATAGCAGTGGAGGCCGAGTTATTCCTGATGTCCGAGTCACTCAGCATTTTGCAAAAGAGCCTCAGGATCCTCTCAAGCTCCACAGCTCTCCTGTGTCCTCCAGCTTAGCCTCCAAGGAAGTAGGCATGACCTTCTCCCAGGGCCCTGGGACTCCAGCCACCACGGTCATGGCCCCTTGTCCAGCCAGCCTTCCCCGAGGGTATATGACGCCACCCTCCCCAGCTGGCACAGAGCGTATCCTGTCACCATCTTCCACAGCACACAGCTATGGACAGACCCCAACCACTGCTAACTATGGGTCCCAAACAGAAGAGCTGCCCCAGGCTCCCAGTGGCCCTCCTGCAGGTGGACGGGCCCCCAGAGAGAAGCCTGTGAGTGGAGCTGATGCTGAGGCTGGTGCCCCCCAGTCTTCTCGGGGATATTCTTACTTTACAGGCTCTAGTCCACCTCTCTCTCCATCTACACCCTCAGAGAGCCCCACATTCTCACCCGGCAAGCTGGGCCCAAGGGCCACAGCAGAGTTCTCTACACAGACACCAAGCCTAACGCCTTCCCCGGACACTCCACGGAGCCCTGGCACGTCCTCCCCCATGGTCGCCCAGGGCACACAGACACCACACCGACCGGGTACGCCTCGCCTGGTGTGGCAGCAGTCTTCCCAGGAGGCTCCCGTCATGGTTATCACGCTAGCGTCAGATGCGTCTAGCCAGACCAGAACAGTACATGCCAGTGCCTCTACTTCCCCACTGTGCTCACCTACTGACACTCAGCCCACCTCCCATAGCTACAGCCAGACAACACCCCCAAGTGCATCGCAAATGCCCTCAGAACCAGCCGGGCCACCTGGTTTCCCACGAGCACCCAGTGCTGGTGCCGATGGACCTCTAGCACTGTACGGCTGGGGTGCCCTCCCCGCTGAAAACATCTCCTTATGCCGGATCTCCTCTGTCCCTGGAACATCTAGAGTCGAGCCAGGCCCCAGGCCCCCAGGCAGTGCAGTGGTAGATCTTCGCACAGCTGTCAAGCCCACGCCCATTATCCTCACCGACCAGGGTATGGATCTGACCTCTCTTGCGGTGGAAGCTAGGAAGTATGGCCTTGCCCTGGATCCAATTCCAGGACGCCAGTCAACTGCTGTGCAGCCTCTGGTTATCAACCTCAATGCCCAAGAACAGACCCATACCTTCCTGGCCACTGCCACGACTGTGAGCATCACCATGGCCTCATCTGTGCTTATGGCTCAGCAAAAGCAGCCAGTGGTATATGGAGACCCTTTCCAGAGCCGCCTTGACTTTGGCCAGGGTTCAGGTAGCCCTGTATGCCTGGCCCAGGTCAAACAAGTCGAGCAGGCTGTCCAGACAGCCCCATACCGAGGTGGGCCCCGGGGAAGACCCAGGGAGGCCAAGTTTGCCAGGTATAACCTTCCGAACCAGGTAGCACCTCTGGCCAGAAGGGACATTTTGATTACTCAGGTGGGCGCCGCCCAGAGTGTTAGCCTCAAGCCAGGACCAGTGCCAGAGCCTGGTGGTGAACCCCACCGGGCTACTCCTGCAGAGCTCCGGTCACATGCTTTGCCGGGTGCCCGGAAGCCACACACAGTGGTGGTGCAGATGGGAGAGGGCACAGCGGGCACCGTGACTACACTGCTCCCAGAAGAGCCAGCAGGTGCCCTGGACCTCACCGGGATGAGGCCCGAGAGCCAACTGGCATGCTGTGACATGGTCTACAAGTTTCCCTTTGGCAGTAGCTGCACTGGCACCTTCCATCCTGCCCCCAGTGCACCTGACAAGAGTGTGGCAGATGCTACCCTGCCCGGCCAAAGCAATGGCCCCTTCTACAGTCCCAGAGACCCTGAGCCCCCTGAGCCCCTCACCTTCCGGGCACAGGGGGTAGTAGGACCTGGGCCCCATGAAGAACAGAGGCCCTACCCACAGGGCCTGCCTGGAAGGTTATATTCCTCCATGTCTGATACCAATTTGGCTGAAGCTGGCCTCAACTACCATGCCCACAGGATTGGGCAGCTCTTCCAGGGCTCTGGAAGAGAGTCAGCTGTGGACCTCAGCTCACTGAAGCACTCTTACAGCTTAGGTTTTGCAGACGGACGCTACTTAGGGCAGGGCTTACAGTATGGCTCATTCACAGACCTGCGTCACCCCTCAGACCTTTTAGCTCACCCACTTCCCATGCGACGCTATAGCTCAGTGTCAAACATCTATTCAGACCACCGGTATGGCCCACGGGGAGATGCGGTTGGCTTTCAGGAGGCCAGTCTGGCCCAGTACAGCGCCACCACAGCCCGGGAGATCAGCCGTATGTGCGCTGCCCTCAACTCCATGGATCAGTACGGCGGACGGCACGGTAGTGGAGGTGGTGCACCTGACCTGGTGCAGTACCAGCCCCAGCATGGGCCGGGACTCAGTGCCCCACAGGCTCTGGCTCCCCTCAGATCTGGCCTCCTTGGCAACCCCACCTACCCAGAGGGGCAGCCAAGCCCTGGGAACCTTGCTCAGTATGGGCCTGCAGCAAGCCAGGGAACCACAGTCAGACAGCTGCTCCCATCCACAGCGACGGTGCGTGCAGCCGATGGCATGATCTACTCAACTATCAATACTCCAATTGCTGCAACCCTGCCCATCACCACCCAGCCTGCCTCAGTACTGAGGCCCATGGTGCGTGGTGGCATGTACAGGCCTTATGTATCTGGTGGAGTCACGGCTGTGCCCCTCACCAGCCTGACCCGTGTGCCCATGATTGCTCCTCGAGTACCTCTTGGGCCAGCAGGGCTATACCGATATCCTGCACCAAGTCGATTCCCCGTTGCTTCTAGCATCCCACCTGCTGAAGGGCCTGTTTATCTGGGAAAGCCTGCTGCTGCCAAGACCTCAGGGGCAGGGGGCCCGCCAAGGCCAGAGCTACCAGCAGGGGCTGCTCGTGAAGAACCTCTGTCCACAACTGCCCCTGCTGTCATCAAGGAAGCCCCAGTAGCCCCTACCCCGGCCCCCGCACCTGGCCAGAAGCCACCAGGAGATGCTGCCGCCGCAGGGGGTGGCAGTGGAGTCCTCAGCCGACCTGGGGCTGAGAAGGAGGAAGCATCTCAGGAGGAACGGCAGCGGAAGCAACAGGAGCAGCTGTTGCAGCTGGAGCGGGAGCGGGTGGAGTTGGAAAAGCTGCGACAGTTGCGGCTGCAGGAGGAGCTGGAGCGAGAGAGAGTGGAACTGCAGCGGCACCGAGAGGAAGAACAGTTGCTGGTGCAGCGAGAGTTGCAGGAGCTGCAGACCATCAAGCAACACGTGCTGCAGCAGCAGCAAGAAGAACGCCAGGCTCAGTTTGCACTGCAGCGGGAGCAGCTGGCACAGCAGCGGCTGCAGCTGGAGCAGATCCAGCAATTGCAGCAGCAGCTGCAGCAGCAGCTAGAGGAACAGAAACAGCGGCAGAAGGCCCCCTTTCCTCCAACCTGTGAGGCACCTAGCCGAGGGCCTCCACCAGCTGCTACCGAGCTGGCCCAGAATGGCCAGTACTGGCCACCATTGACCCACCCAGCCTTCATTGCCATGGCAGGCACCGAAGGACCTGGGCAACCTCGTGAGCCAGTGCTGCACCGGGGCCTCCCCAGCTCTGCCTCAGATATGTCACTGCAAACTGAGGAGCAGTGGGAGGCAGGCCGCAGCGGCATCAAGAAACGTCACTCAATGCCACGCCTGAGAGACGCCTGTGAGGCAGAGTCAGGACCCGAACCCTGCACGGTCAGGAGGATTGCAGACAGCAGCGTTCAGACAGATGAGGAGGAGGAGGGTGAGGGCCGCTACATTCTGACCCGGAGGCGCAGGACACGGCGCAGCGCTGACTGTAGTGTGCAGACGGATGACGAGGACAATGCCGAATGGGAGCAGCCTGTGCGCCGCCGCAGGTCTCGTCTTTCCCGCCACTCAGACTCAGGTTCTGACAGCAAGCATGATGCCACTGCCTCATCCGCTGCTGCCACCGCTGCAAGGGCCATGAGCAGCATAGGCATCCAGACCATTAGTGACTGCTCCGTACAGACGGAGCCTGACCAGCTGCCTAGGGTCTCTCCAGCCATCCACATCACAGCCGCCACGGACCCCAAGGTGGAGATCATCAGATACATATCAGCCCCAGAAAAGACTGGGCGTGGGGAGAGTCTGGCCTGCCAGACAGAACCAGATGGGCAGGCCCAGGGTGTAGCTGGGCCACAGCTTATAGGACCAACTGCCATCAGCCCCTACCTGCCTGGCATCCAGATAGTCACCCCAGGACCCCTAGGCAGATTTGAGAAGAAGAAGCCGGATCCTCTGGAGATTGGGTACCAGGCCCACCTGCCTCCGGAGTCCCTCTCACAGCTTGTGAGCCGCCAGCCTCCTAAGTCTCCACAAGTGCTCTACTCGCCAGTGTCGCCCCTGTCCCCACACCGGCTCCTGGACACCTCGTTTGCTTCCAGTGAGAGGCTGAACAAGGCTCATGTGAGTCCCCAGAAGCACTTCATGCCCGACAGCACTCTTCGCCAGCAGACCTTGCCTCGCCCCATGAAGACCCTGCAGCGGTCCTTGTCTGACCCTAAGCCCCTCAGCCCCACCGCAGAGGAGTCCGCCAAAGAGAGATTCTCCCTCTACCAGCACCAGGGGGGACTAGGTAGCCAGGTATGGGCACAGGGGCTGGTCCAGGGTGGGGCAGGGGTCTATTTCTAGCCTGAGGGGGCCCAGAGGGAGGGGTTTCTTCTGGGGTGGGAATGGAGTCACGACTGGCTCCAAAAGCCCAGGGGAAGGAGTTGAGGAGTGAAGCTCCTCAGTGCACATCTGCCAGAGCCCAGAGCCCAACAAGGCTAGCCTGGACACACAAAGACACACCTGGGCCCCCACAGCCATCTCCCCAGATACTACCAGAAACCTCAGCCTCTCCACAGCCCTGTCCCTTCACTGCCAGTACACTGTCCCTCTCTGTCACCTCCTTTCAGTCTTTCTCAGTTCTTGCCCCCCATCTAGGACCTTCCACTCCAAGCCTTATTTGTGGATATTAGGTAGGAAATCTGTACCACGGTTCAGGCTGCACTGTTCCACACTTCCCATCTCTAGATGGGCTTCACTGCCCCTAGCAGGCTCCGGCCTGTGGCCCAGCACTCAGGGCCCATCTGGAGGGCTGCAGGCACGCTCTGTGCTCTCTTGTGTTCCCTATTCCTCCTTCCGCAGTAACTCTGCTTCCGTCTGTCTGCCCCCCTGATACAGCACAGGCTCCTTGTCTATGGCTTCGGTTTCCCGACCTGTTAGAACTGAGAGCCTGGCCATGGGCTTCAGTTGTGGGAGAGCTTGGAGACGCAGTGCAAGGTTGAGGAAGGCTGGCTTTTCCTGAAGTCTCTGAAGGTTTTGGGAAGTGAAACAGAACAAGATGCTTATTTCAGAGTTCCCAGGATACAGTGTGGGCCAATAGGCCAAAGGAAGAAACCCCAAGGAGAGGAGAGAGGAGCCAGAAGCACTGTGGGGTGTACACAGAGGAAAGCATGGCACTGGGATAGGTTTATGCGGTGTGTAGTGAAGGGTCCTGTAGGGTTGGCAAGGCGGGCAGATTAAAGAGGCAGGAAGGTGGTCCTGGCTCCAAGCACACAGGCCCCCATGGGCTAGCCATGTGGGGCCAGGACACTGATGGACACTCAAGGTGTGTGGCCAAAATACGGAAAGATAGATGATGAGGATTTCAAAATGTGTCCCCCGAAAGGCTAGATTTGTTTTCACATTTGAGGTCACACTGTCATTTTCTTTGTGACACAGTGTGAACAGTGGGAAGTTTTTATGCGGCTGCTTGGCAAGACAAAAAGAAAGAATTTTGGTGTCTGTCTCCAGTGTTCTCAGGGGGTTTGGGTGGCATGTGAAATCCAGAAGAGTGGGGCGTTCTGGAGGTAAAGCGAATCCAGGGTGGAGACTCCATCAGCACAGGTCTTCAGGGAAAGCAGAGCCTCTCCAGCCAGTGGAGAGGTGGACAGAGCACAGCAGGGCACTGGGCAGGAAGTTGTGCCTGGAGAGAGGTCTAGCAAGAATAAGAGGTTGCCGGGTAGAGGGAGCAGGGTCTGGACTGGAGCACAGCTTAGGTGGGGCAGAGGTGGTGCAGGACCATTAGAGGGAGGTGGGCGGCAACTGAGCAGCCTGCTGCTCTGGAGAGGAGTGAAGCAGGAAGCATAGGCTTGGAGCCTGTACACAATCGACATGGGTAGCATTGCCCCTCCCTGTGATCCTGTTCTTAAAGGAGCCTGGGGCTCTAGCACCCTCTACTACACGTCTCCTTCCCTTGACTCCCGCTGCCCTCAGCCACCACAGGGTGCTAGGTCCCAAACTTAGCCAGACCTTTCTTCTCACGTCAGTGACAGGCGAGCCTGCTGGAGATGTGCACAGCTTCTTACAGCTGCTGTGCATAGCACTGGAGGCAATCTGACCCCTACCACCTACCTGCTGCCCAAAGCTTTGGAAAGGACGGCTAAATGATCATAGGCCTTCCCTTCATGGCAAAGAAGCCCAGACCAGAGGGGGGCAGGGTAGACCCTGAGGCTGCTTGGTAAAGCAGGGCATCAGCAATGTGGAGCCCAGCTCCTGCCTCAAAGAACCTCCAATCCTGGTTCTTCTACCCCATGCCTCAGCAAAGTCACCCACACCTTGGGTCTCAGTGCTGCCCACCCTTCCCTCTGTCTCAGGTGTCGGCGCTACCACCCAACGGCCTGGTCCGCAAGGTGAAGCGGACACTGCCCAGCCCCCCTCCAGAGGAAGCTCACCTTCCCCTGGCTGGCCAGGTGCCCTCACAGCTGTATGCAGCCAGTCTGCTGCAGCGAGGGTTGGCGGGGCCCACCACCGTCCCTGCTACCAAGGCCAGCCTGCTCCGGGAGCTGGACCGGGACCTGCGGCTGGTGGAGCATGAGTCCACCAAGCTGCGCAAGAAGCAGGCGGAGTTGGACGAGGAGGAGAAGGAGATTGATGCCAAGCTCAAGTACCTAGAGCTGGGCATCACCCAACGCAAAGAGTCTTTGGCCAAAGACCGGGGTGGCCGTGACTATCCACCTTTACGTGGCCTTGGTGAGCATCGGGACTACCTGTCTGACAGCGAGCTCAACCAACTGCGGCTCCAGGGTTGTACCACGCCCGCTGGCCAGTATGTGGACTACCCTGCCTCTGCTGCTGTGCCTGCCACCCCCTCTGGCCCCACTGCCTTCCAACAGCCCCGGTTCCCACCTGCAGCCCCACAGTACCCTGCAGGTGGTAGTGGACCAACTCAGAATGGATTTCCAGCCCACCAGGCACCCACCTACACTGGCCCTAGCACATACCCAGCTCCTACTTTCCCTCCTGGAACCAGTTATCCGGCTGAGTCTGGCCTGCCGAGCCAGCAGGCTTTCCACCCCACAGGCCATTATGCGGCCCCAACTCCCATGCCAACCACACAGAGCACCCTGTATCCAGCCCAAGCTGACAGTCGTGCCCCCCACCAGAAGCCACGTCAGACCTCACTAGCTGACTTGGAGCAGAAGGTACCCACCAATTATGAGGTGATCACCAGCCCTGCTGTACCCATGTCGTCAGCCCCCTCTGAAACCAGCTACAGCAGTCCAGCAGTGAGCAGCAGCTATGAGCAAGGGAAAGCCCCAGAGCTTCCCCGGGGCAGTGACCGAAGCAGTGTGAGCCAGAGCCCAGCCCCTACTTATCCCTCCGACTCCCATTACACCAGTCTGGAGCAGAATGTTCCTCGAAACTACGTGATGATCGATGACATCAGTGAGCTGACGAAGGACAGCACCCCCACTGCCACAGATAGCCAGCGGCTGGAGCCTTTGGGGCCAGGTGGAGTCAGTGGGCGTCCTGGGAAGGAGCCTGGAGAACCAGCTGCCCTTGAGGGACCCACACTGCCCTGCTGCTATGGCAGAGGTGAGGAGGAATCTGAGGAGGACTCATATGACCCCCGTGGGAAATCGGGTCATCACCGGAGCATGGAGAGCAATGGCCGACCAGCCGGCACCCACTATTACGGCGACAGTGACTATAGACACGGGGCTCGAGCCGAGAAGTATGGTCCAGGGCCCATGGGGCCCAAGCATCCTTCTAAGAGTCTGGCCCCAGCTGCCATCTCCTCGAAGCGTAGCAAGCACCGGAAGCAAGGCATGGAGCAGAAGATCTCCAAGTTCTCACCTATTGAGGAGGCCAAGGATGTGGAGTCAGACCTGGCCTCCTATCCTACACCCACTGTGAGCAGCAGCCTGACCTCTCGGGGCAGGAAGTTCCAGGATGAAATCACCTATGGGCTCAAGAAGAATGTGTATGAACAGCAGAGATACTACGGGGTGTCCAGCCGGGACGCCGCAGAGGAGGACGACCGCATGTATGGTGGTAGCAGCCGGTCCCGGGTGGCTTCCGCATACAGTGGGGAGAAGCTGTCTAGCCACGATTTCAGTGGCAGAGGCAAAGGGTATGAACGGGAACGGGAGGCTGTGGAGAGACTTCAGAAGGCGGGCCCCAAGCCTTCATCCCTGAGCACGGCCCACGGCCGGGCACGGCCCCCCATGAGGAGCCAGGCCTCTGAAGAGGAGAGCCCTGTCAGCCCCTTAGGGCGGCCCCGCCCTGCAGGGGGCACTCTTCCTCCTGGGGATACCTGCCCACAGTTCTGCTCCAGCCACTCCATGCCTGACGTCCAGGAACATGTCAAGGATGGACCACGGGCCCACGCGTATAAGCGTGAAGAAGGCTACATCCTGGATGATTCCCACTGCGTGGTTTCTGACAGTGAAGGTAATGGCAGCTGGGGGTGATTTCTGCAAATGCTCAGCATCTGGGGGTCTGCCTGGCTGTGGGACCCTGGGCCCCAAGATGTCCCAGCAGGGTCTGTCTTGGCATCTCATCTGTAGTTCCTGCTGCAGGTGGCCCTTGCCTTATCTACTTGTGCCCTGGTTCCTGGTTGTTGGAGGGTGGGGACCTAGTGACCTGCTTGTGGCTGTGGTATCCACTCTCTGGTTCCCTTGCATGGCTTCAGCTAGGTCCCCTCTCCGGCTAACCAGGGGCTGATGGTGTTCTGTTTTTGGTCTCTGAAGCGTATCACCTGGGCCAGGAGGAGACAGATTGGTTTGATAAGCCCCGAGATGCCCGCTCCGACCGGTTCAGGCACCATGGGGGTCATACAGTCTCCTCCTCCCAGAAGCGAGGCCCTGCCAGGCACAGCTACCATGACTATGATGAGCCCCCTGAGGAAGGCCTGTGGCCTCATGATGAGGGCGGTCCGGGCCGCCATGCCTCAGCTAAGGAACACCGGCACCACAGTGACCACGGGAGGCACTCAGGCCGCCATGCTGGTGAGGAGCCAGGACGGCGTGCTGCCAAACCACATACTCGGGACATGGGTCGCCACGAAACCCGGCCTCACCCTCAGGCTAGCCCTGCCCCTGCCATGCAGAAGAAGGGTCAGCCTGGGTACCCCAGCTCTGCTGACTACTCACAGCCTTCCCGTGCCCCATCAACGTACCACCATGCCTCCGAGAGCAAGAAGGGCTCCCGGCAGACCCACTCGGGGCCCACTGCAATGCAGCCAAAGGCAGAACCTCAGTCACAGCCACAGATGCAGGCTCGGCAGGCAGCTCCAGGACCACAACAGACACAGTCACCATCGTCCAGGCAGATGCCCCCGGGCACGGCATCACGCCAGTCACAGATGCAGCAGCAGCAGCAACAGCAGCCGCAGCAACAGCAAGGTGTGGGGCAGCAAGCTCCGCAGCAGACTCCATCACAGGCTCGGCTGCAGCAACAGAGCCAGCCAACCACCCGGGGCTCAGCCCCTGCTGCCAGTCAGCCAGCAGGGAAACCTCAGCCAGGCCCTACCACAGCCCCAGGGCCCCAGCCAGCAGGACTGGTGAGTTAGCTCCTGTGCCTGGGTCCCCGACTCCCCTAGGGCAGATGCTTCATTTAAAGTTTGCATGTCTCTGTGGTTTCAGGGCAGGGTGGGATGAGCAGGATCTCAGCTACAGGTTTTGTGTTGCAGCCACGTGCGGAACAGGCAAGCAGCTCCAAAGCGGCAGCCAAAGCGCCCCAACAGGGGAGAGCTCCTCAGGCCCAGCCAGCTCCAGGACCTGGACCCACAGGTGAGCTATGCCCAGAACACTCAGACTGACTTTTCCCTGTCCACGGGTACCTCACCTCCCCACCCAGTGCATGTTCTCACTCGTCCCCATTAAGTATCCAGTAGGCTGCAGACCTCATACCAGAAAATGAGCCTGGACCAGAGAGAACTCCATCCTAGAAGGCACCGGTGAGCAAGGACCAGAGCCATGACTTCATATATATTTGAGACAGGGTCTTACTGTGTACCTTTGGTTGACCTGGAACTCACTGTGCAGACCAGGCTGGCCTCGAACTCACAGAGATCCACCTGCCTCTGCCTCCTAAGTGCTGGGATTAAAGTAGTGTGCCACCACCGCCCAGCTGAGCCATGGCTTCTTATTCCCTCCTTCCTTGCCTTTCCTTCCTTTACTCTGCCCCTCATCTTTCTCCTCCCTTTCCCCTTCAGTCCTCTCTGTTTCCCTCATCATCCTCTGTTTATTCCTCTAACCCACCTTCTTCCACCTCGCAGGTTCCCTATGTCCAGATTCCCTCTCCCGCTCAGACCTCAGACAACAAGCCACAGTGTTGTCCATGATGATGCTCTCTTTCCCATAGGGGTGAAACCTGGATCCAGGCCTGGAGGGACCCCAGGAGCGCCCACTGGTCAGACAGGGGCAGATGGGGAGAGTGTATTCTCCAAAATCCTCCCTGGTGGGGCAGCAGAGCAAGCTGGGAAGCTGACAGAAGGTATGGGCTGCCTGGGGCCGGGTCCTCACGAGGTGGGGGCCTCTCTGGGGAAGTGCGGGTCATGGGATGATTCTAGGTCCAGTCACCAGACACAGCCCACCTGCTGGTACCCAGTGATTTTTAGGTAGTCCTTGTGCCTTGGGCCTTACCGCAACCAATGCCCCTGACTAGGAGTCTGCCCCGTTTCCTGACATCTCGCTCTGTTTTCTGTGTCACAGCTGTCTCTGCTTTTGGCAAAAAATTTTCCTCGTTCTGGTGATTGTGTCCAGAAGGGTGAGTGCCTGCACCTGTCATTTGCTGGGAAGGGCCTGAGTTACTGGTGGTTGGGGGCCTCTGAAATCCCAAAGCGGGAGTCCTCTGGGAAGAGTGCAGTCTTTAGTGATGGCATGGTGAGAGCTGTAGTGTGCCCTCCTGTGAGTGGGGTGAAAGAAAGAGAAAGAACAAGGACACCTCAGTGCCTCAGACGTGGGGCCAACTCAGTAGAGGTCCCCAGCAAATGGACATCAGGGCGAATGTCCGCTTGCCATCCCAGACCTCCGGCCGTGCTGCCAACATGATGGGGTATCTGGGGCTGTAGGAAGCAGGCAATGCAGTGAAACTCACAGCCTTCCTCTGCACTGCTCCTCAGGCTCCTGAAGATCTGAAGAAAGATGACATCATTGCTGTGGAAAAATCTCTGGAGTCAAAGGCCTGGGCGCAGCTCTGGACTCTGCGTATAACAGTGAGTGTCAGGGCCAGGTTATGGTACCTGAAAAGTGGGTGAAGGGCCCTGTTCCTGAAAGTATGAACTAAAAAGTACCTGGTATGCTTCTTCAAGCTGGGCTGGGTCTAGCAACCCCATCAGACACCAGAGCTGGCATGGTGCTGAATCAGCTGTCCTTGAGGAAGGGCCCAGTGAAGCCAGTTAGACCCCTACAACCTTGGGTCTGAGTTCAAAGTCATCCTGGAGGACAGGATAGACTATGGCTCTCACTGGAAACATTGGTGCCTGCTGCTGGTGTCTCCAAACTCTAAATAACTTAGCAGCTTTGGGCATGAAATCAAGACACTCTTAGAGTCACAGGGTATGTGTGCGACTCACAAGAGAAAGAGGGAGCTAGGGAGAGAGGCAGGCAGAAAAGGAACACGGAGGGAAAGCACTCACCGGTCAGCCAGGCTCAGCCCCATTCTAGGTCAAGTCAGCGAGAGAACGAGAGAACGGGAAGGCTCAGGGTCTGAGTCCTCACCACCTAGACTGTAGTGGTCAAGTACAATGGGATGCTCCTGTTGGAGCCTGCCCTGGTCCTGGCCTTGGCCCTGCCTCTGTGGACAGAAGAGGAAAAGCCTCACCCAGAATTGGGGAGAATAGCCTGGCTGTTTTGCTGCTACTCCTTGCTCAGTCAGGAATCACCTATCATGCCTTCTGCAGGAGGCCTCGCACCTCCTGCTCCTTTTCCACTCTAGAGTTAAGACTGTGGAGGTATGTGGGTAGCCATGGTGGGGCCCACAGCCAGTAAGCAAGTCATTTTAAGGGAGCCTTGGACAGTAAGTGCTTGTGATAGAGAAGAAATTCCAAGGACTGCCGTCTTTTCAGGAGTCTCGAGGCACTGAAAAGGTCCAATCTCTTATTTATTTATTCAACAAATGCTTGTCAAGCCCCAAGTATGTGCCAAACCCTATTTTAGACGTTGGAAACATAGGAATCAAAACCAAGTTTCTGTCCTTTCAAGTCAGCGGTCCATTAATGGAAACAAAGAATAAGTACATTTCAAAATAAAAATTTAGCCATGTATGGTAACATACATACACCTTTGGTCCAGCACTTGGAGGCAGAAGCAAACAGTCTCTGAATTTGAGGCTAGCCTGATCCACAGAGCAGGCTTCAGACCAGCCAAGGCTACATAATGAAATCTGACTAAAAAATAATAAGTAAGCAAATAAAATAAATAAAAGTCAACTTGAAAGGGACTTCGGCAGGTGGCAAGCGTTGCAAAGCGGGATTTCTGGAGTGGTAAGAGCTGCCCTAAAGAAAGCAGTCAGGGCTGAAGGCATGCGGAGGCACAGTGCCAGCAAAGGCTCTGGTACTGAGTGGAGCTGCCAGGCTTCAGGGACAGGCAAAGATAAGCACTACTAAACCATAGCAGAGGGGCACAGTGGCTGGAGCCTTTGGGTGGGTACGGCAGGCCAATGTAAGGAGCTTGGGGTTTGCTCTAGGGTGGTGCACACTCTGCCACTTTCTCTCTCAGCTCAACGTTTTCTTGGCATTCCCTGAAACAAATATAAACTCTCAAGTGCTATTCAGGGCACAGGAAGGGACAGCCCATGGCTCAGGGCAGGGCCAGCCTAGGTTTGGGGCCTGAGAACTGTTAGAAGGAAAGGTGGCACGGGTGTACTTTGCTCCATGCCCAGCCACAGCGTGGGCAGGCCATCGAGACCACGGCTTCCTAGTTAAGATCTTCCTCTGGGTCCAGCACTGGGCCAACAATTGGGCTAAGTGGTCAGAGCTGCTGTGTCCATCTCCTGGTGTTTTTATGCCGATTTCAGAGATGAGCTAGAGATGCTTATCCTGTGAAACAAAACCTCATCTCTCCCACTCTTCCTGTTTGTCTTTGTGTTTTTGAGACAGGATTTCATTTGTAGGACCGACTGGTCCGTAACTCAATATGTGTAGATCAAGCTGATCATGAGCTTTTCCTGCCTGTGTTGCTTAGAGCTAGGATTATGGATGTGTACTATCATACCTGGCTCCCCACACTTTCTTTGGGTTTCTCTGTAGTTTTGGAGCCTGTCCTAGAACTTGCTCTGTAGACCAGGCTGGCCTCCAACTCACAGAGATCTGCCTGCCTCTGCCTCCCTGCCTCCCGAGTGCTGGGATTAAAGGCGTGTGCCACCACCGCCCAGAGCTTCCTTTACTGTTAGGCAAAACGAAAAGGAAGCCTTCTTACAAAATAAATGCTGAGGGTCATCAAGAGGACTCAGTGGCCAAAGCCTGACAACCTGCGTTTGGATACCACATGGTAGAAGGTAGAAGAGATCCACCTCCTGCAAGATCTTCTCTAACCTCCATATGCATGTGTGTGCACACACACATTTGAAAAAAGAAATATCAAGTAGTGGCACATGCCTGTGAGCCCCAGTACCCCATAGGCTGAGTTTGGAGGGTCACTCTAGTGCCATTTTGGGCAATATAGTGAGATCCTGTTGTCTCAAACAGGAGAGAGAGAAGGGAGGTCTTGTCCTGGAGATCTGATTCTTCCTTATTCGAATCCTTCTTTCCATGACCTTTAACTTGCACAAACACTAACTTTTACTTGCCTCAATGGATAGAATCGTCTAGGTGAAGAAGACCCTGGCCATTATACATGCAGTGTCTGAAAGCAATATGAGGAGGGTGGGAAACTGCCCAGGGTTCTTGGGGAAAAAAATCTTTCTTTCTTCCCTCCCTCTCTCCTCTTTTCAAAGCATCTACAATCTGGCAAACCCTTGGCCCAAAGATTCACACCATGTGGCCACAGCAGGCAGGCCTCATCAGAGCGCAGGACGTTTCCTAACAGCAGCTACCTAGGTGAAGCTTCTGCTGGAGCAGTGGGACCATTGGCTTGGGGGACCTTTCATTGTCCTTCCAGAGACCCTGCCTTCCTCAGGCCAGCCGTCCTTGGGAGAGAGGAGCCCGCACCAGAACACTGTTGCTGCTTGGCTGTCTGCTGCTCTTCCCACAGCCTCCTGCGGCCTGGCCAGCCAGGCTTCAAATGCGTTATACACAGAGTTTGGGTGCACACTGCCCTCCCTCTAAGATGCCAGAAGTTTTTCCACAGCCTTGGAGAGGGGCTTTGAGGGCTGGGGGCCCTAGGCTCCGTTTCCTTCACATTCCAGCTGGCCCGGACCCCTCTGTGGCCATAAGGCCTTGCCCCCTTCACCCTGCCCACCCGGGTGACATTGGAGCAGACCTCCACATGGCCAGCATGGGTTTGGGAGAACTTTATAAACATTAGGACCTAACACTGTCTCATCGCTGACGTAAGAGGCCATAGTACCGAAAAGCAGCGTGGGCACCGGCTGAGGCTTCTCCCAGCCCGTGGATGGCAGCATACCAAGCCTGCCTGCCATCGTCCTAAAGCCATCCCCCAGCCATTGTGAGCACCCAGCAGCACCGCCATTGTCTCGACCAGCCGGCTCCTCGTCTGTACACCTGGGGATTTCTTTTGATTTCAAGAACAGCCTTAATCATTCCAGTTTTCATTCCAGTTTAATCATACAGATTTACATGTATACCTCATGAACATTTTTTTGTTCTGTTTTGTTTTCTCTTCCCTTCTTTTCTTTGCTTTTAGCCCTTTGTCTGTCTCCTCCACCACCTTGTGACTGATGGTTTGGTTTCCTCTCTGCTCTCTGCCCCTGCTCAGCACGGGGAGAAATGTTGATTTAGAAGCAATAGCGGGCAGCAGGCCACCAAGAGCACAAACCCAGGGCGAGGTCTAGGGAGGCCCCTCAGCCCGCCTGTTTACTGTGCAATTCCAGACCTTCTTAAGCCATCAGCAGTGGGCATGCTCAGACCAGAGGAGCCAGGACTTATGCACCGGCCAAGGGAAAGGCTCGGAGCCCTGTGGGTGAGGGGAGTGTGATTCTGTCCATTCACCTGGTGGACTGGGCTGCATGCCTCCTCAAAGCCCTTCCCTTGGAGGCCTCCCTTCATCTCGGGCACAGCCACAAGTCTCATCTCTAATGTTCTATGCAATGAAATATAAACCCTCAAAGACAACTGTTAATATTTAATAAATTCCATGTTACATATAAGGAATTAATTGCAAACATGCAGTTGAGAAACTGGATAGATCTGCTCATATCACTACCCCAACCAATCCTGTGTAGTGTGAGTATGTGTGAGACAGAGAAAGTGAGAGCATGCGTGTGTGTGTGTGTGTGTGTGTGTGTGTGTGTGTGTGTGTAAATTCTAAGTCTGTGGCATGTTTGACCTGTGGCAGGACTCACTGCTGCCGGGTGGGTCAGCGCCTGTCCCGCAGTGGAGCATGCACAGCTCGCAGCCTCTTTGCACGATTTCATTCATTTTAAATGCTCGACCCTCTTGCCTGGAGTACTTTTTGCCTCCAACCCTCTCCTTTAGGGGCATTTCTCTCTACCTTCTGCACAAGCTAGTAAAGACCTGCCGGACTACCTGAGTATGCCAAGCCGTGGGGCAGGCAGTGAGGCCCCCATACACCTTGCTGTTTTTATCTGTCCACGCTAGCAGATAAAAAAGAAACCTGAGAGCAGTGATCAGAGCCTGCAGCAGATGCATGCGTACGGACGTTCTGTGGGTTTGCTGTAGGATTTCTACTTGTTTATCATTTTTCCCTCCTGCCCCAGGCCTGGGCCTAAAGAATATGGTCACCGCTTTGCAGCGGGGCACTTCCCAAGGGCAAGGCTGGGCCACATCTGTGGAGAGGCAGAAGTCGAGAGCAGAGCCTGGGCGTGTGCCCTAGGATCCCTAGATCTTTACTAACCCTGCTCTTTGCCTCCCCTTCGTGATGAGGAGTCTTAAAGGACCGTGACCCAGGAGATCTGGACTGGAGCCAGGGTCATAGGGTTCCCAGGAAGAGCTGGCTGTGGGCTCTTTGGCGGAAAATATCCGAGTAACTAACTACTCACATAACAGCTTCCGGCTGAGCTCAGAACGCTTCTCAGAAGCAAAACTTACTGAAGGGCACGTGTGGTCCTCTCCACATCTGTCTCCAGGACTTGCCTGCCCTCTCCTCTGATGCATAAGTGTTCCACTGTTGTCAGCATCTCTGACCCACTGAGGTTCGACCTTCCTCCAGAGTGCTCTGGTTTGTACCATGCATTTCTCAGGGGTCCACATTTCTCATGATTTTTTTTTAATAAGGCCTACAAATTCTTTAGACTGAAATCCTGTCCCACCTGTGGCAGCTGTGCATGGGACAGTCGAGGCTGTGTCCAGCTTAAGACCCTGAGTTCCAGGGATTTGGCTTTTTTCATGCTATCGGACATCTCGGAGATCAGACCTAGGCTGTACGGGGCCATCTGAGCAAGGGCTGAAGCCCATCATTGAGGCCCAGGACTGTATGGGATGTGTCCATTGTTTAGATACTTGGGATCATGGCAGTAACCCTTTCCACTCATAGTCAAGGGACTGGACTTGGAGCTGAGAGCAGGCAGGATGTCCGCAGGTCAACCTCTGGTAGGCCCACCTAGCTCTAAATATTAACTTTTCAGCAAATTTCTTTTCTGGCCAGACTCTGAGTTTGACATTTCTGATATCTGTCACTACATCCCTGGCTGTCCCCACAGGACAGAAACTTGCCCCTTTGTGAAGGTGGCTGCCATAGTCTTCTAGGTCAATATCCTGGTCCTTCTGCTGACTGGGGCTATGACACCCTGAGGCTTGGGGACCAGCGTTAGCTGCTGTAGGACACAGAACACATCGGGTGCATCTCCAAATGGGTAAGAAGTCTCTGGGTAGAGTCCAGACCTTCTCTATTTCCCTCTCTCAGTGTCATAAGCAAGGGAGCCCTCTTCTGCCTACCCACGGCTTCAACATACTCCCTTCATAGTGATAGCCCTCCTACTGTTACCTTCCTATTCCTTGGGTGGGACAAATGGTCTCAGGGCCCACAATGAGAGACCAGCAAGGGCAGCAATTCTGGCCTGTATTCTGGAGCCTTTGGGGAGTTTTTCAGGCAGGTCCTTTGCCTTGATGGTACAGTCCTGCCCTATTAGCCCTTCTCACCCATGCTGTAAATATTTGTCATCGTGGACTCCAACAGGGTCAGAGGGACAGACCTAATCAACTGAAACTCCTTGGAGATGCCATCTCTGTCTCCCTGGGTGCCAGTACCTTGCTACCATATGCACCAGGTGGCACCGGAGAGCCATAGAAGTCGTGAGATACTGTGTGTAAGCACGTGTACATGAATGTATGTGTGTGTATGTGTGCGTGTGTGTGCGTGTGCGTGTGTGTGTGTGTGTGTGCACGAGACTCATTCAATCTCTGGGGTCAAATCAGCTCCTCTCCAAGTGTGGAACCCTGGAGAGTAGTGGCCATCTACATTTCCCTGTAGCTTCCATGTCTTGTTTTTGCTTTTCCTTCCCTCTCCTTTCTTCTCTCCTTCTTTATTTGAGGGGGAGGAGTGCTGTACAAAGTCAAACCAACAAGTTTACAGCTGTAAGTGCAATGACCCGAGTCCTCCACATGACCTTGTGAATTGTGTGCCGTCCTTCTGTGCTCTGTGAGAACTCGTGGAACTTCAGTGTCCCCTCCCCTGTATTGTGACAAGGTATTTCTGTGGTATCAAAATAAAAGGACTTGATATAAACAACCTCTAGACTGTCTTTGGGATGATTTCTAAACTTAGCCAAACAAGCAAATACCCAAATTTGTAAGATACTCTCCACGGTTAAAGAAAAAAGTGGAAAAGAGCACAATTTCAGAAGTGTTGATACAACTGGGACTGAGAACACACCAAGTCACTTAAAAATGACCCTACCCGAAGGTGCAAAGGTCAGTTCAAAGCCAATGCCATCCCAAGGGGCATTTTCAGGATCCCGAGTCTCAGGAGCTAGATATACAAGTGCTGCCCCCTGGTGCTTCCAAGCAAACTTTACATCTGCCTGCCTTTTCCAACCTCAGAATTTTTTTATGGCTGAGAGACCTTAGTTCCACATAGTCAAGAATAGTTCAAGCTGAGTGTAGTGACCCTCACCTTTAATCCCAGCATTTGGGAAGCAGAGGCAAGTGGGTCTCTCTGAGTTCGAAGCCAGAACTATATAGAGAAACTAAGAATCACTAGAGAATAAGAAATAGGTAAAAAAAAGAATACCAATTTTGCTTTGGGTAAGAAGGAAAGCCCTCATTCAAGGGGACCCAGAGGTGATTTAAAAGACCAGACTGGTCCAAGCTGTGTGGAGATACCTAGAGTTGCCGAACCCTCTGTTGTCACCTAAGTCAACCTAGTCCTGTGACGCGAGCAGGAGACTGCCTGCCTAGGCTCGCTGCTCTGACATGTAGCCTGACCCCACCAGGACCTTTTGTGCTAGGCTGAGACCCAGCATGCTCACGATTCGCAGCAATGAGTTACTGAGAAGGGCGGGTTAAGGCTGTGGAAACAGATAACTTTCTGGCAAGTCTGGTCATCGATAAGCCGGGACAGCACTCTCTCTTGAGAGTTCAGCATTGCCCTTCTCTGTCGGTGCCCCAGGGCTTCGCCCGAGAACCTGCCTTATTTTTCTGGTAACCGCCTGGACTACAGTAGATGGGGCGAGAACTCATAATCAGCCCCAGAGCTAAAGGAAGCCCGTGCGGGTACCCCGCCCGCAACGCTACAGGTGCCACGGACCCGCTAGTCTCAGTGTTCGGTTCCCACCCTTCCCCTCCTCATCCTAAAGGCCTCATAGGCGTTCCTCTAAGGCCCCGCCCTTCGAATGCTCGGGGCTTGCTCTCAGACTTCGCAGCCTTCTGCTCACAACCGGTCTTCCTCCGCCCCTCCCAGACCTCGCCTATCCCCGGACACCGGCTCCTGCATTCCGCTGCCACACGTCCGCTCTCACTTCTCGGGTACCCACAGCTTCCCTTCTCTAAAAAGCCCAGGACTGGATTCACACCGTCTGCCTCCCACTTGCCTAGTCTAGTTTCACTACTTTACCGCCCTTCCCGTCGGGGCGGCTCCTTCACAAGCCCCGCCTTCCCACCGAGTGGCCCTGCCTGTCCCAGGTTGCCTTCGGGTATAGCGGAAACGGGGGGCCGCCCTAGGCCCCGCCCCCTAAGCCTCACTTCCGGGCCTTAGCTGCTACTGAAAGGAAGGGCTATGGAGCGTCAGGTGAGGGCTCGACCCGCGGCCCCCGTGGCCTCCGTAGCCCGGGCCGAGCCTGACCCTGGTGTGTCCCCTGCGCAGGTGCTGCTGAGTGAGCCCCAGGAGGCGGCAGCGCTGTACCGGGGCCTTAGCCGCCAGCCTACGCTGAGCGCCGCCTGCCTGGGCCCGGAGGTCACCACGCAGTATGGGGGCCTCTATCGGACGGTGCACACTGGTGTGTAGACCGAGGGAACTGGGTGGCGATGGGCAGTGCACCCAGATGGCGAGGTGGGAAATGTGGAGGGCTCGCTGCTTGACGGCACACACGAGTACGGGGAGGAACCCGGGCCGCTTTCCTGCGCACAGGTGTTTTGGGGACTGTACTGGCCTTACTGGTTAGTCATGCCCGTGAATGAGTTGAAGGTGTAGGAGTCAAATTCAGACTTGGGTGCTAGTGTGGCCCTCACAGGGCTCTCCGGCCCGTACATGTGCTCTGCTGCCCTGGAAATTCCACGGTCGGTCTGCAGTAGGTTCTCTCCAAGTGGCTGTCCGCTCGGGGCTCTGGAAGCCTGGGCTTAGGTTATGTCAAGGGAAGCGTTGCCCAGGCTTTACTCACGGTGTCTGGATACAGATTGGGCAAGGTAGGCCTTGATTGGTGGGCAGTGACCCAAACTGGCCCAGACAAGTTGAACACCCTCATGCCTCCCTTGCAGAATGGACTCAGAGGGACTTGGAACGAATGGAGACCATCCGATTCTGCCGCCAGTACCTAGTGTTCCATGATGGAGACTCGGTGGTGTTTGCGGGGCCTGCAGGCAACAGTGTGGAGACCCGGGGGGAGTAAGTGTGAGAGGAGGTTTGCAGACACGAGCACAGCCACCTACCATGCCAGCCTTTCATAAATGCCCGCCATGTGTTCTTAGGGCATAGAGTTCTTTACCTATCCCCTGCCGGGACAACTTTGGGGAGCTTGAGGGGAGCAAAGAACCAGGTGTCTGCTCCTTGAGAGCTTGTTTGGTCTCTGGAGATAGGGCCTGCTAAATACTAGAAACTCCTTCCAGACCAGGTTCTAGGTCCCTGGGAATCTGGAGAGAGTCAAGTCCCCTAAGGAAGAGAGAAACGAGGTCCGCTAGCTTGAGGCTGGAAGTGCTTCGTGGGCTGGTGTGGGATGGGGTCTCAGACTTACCTAGGAGGTAGCTGGGAGATAGATCGTCTCCTGTGCTGCCACCTCTGATCTTGCAACACCAGACCAATGACGGTTTATAAAGAAAGGAAGGAGAGAGTCTCACCTAAGAGGTTGTGACCAGGAAAGGGGAAGCACAGGGCTATTTGGGGGGTTTGGTGTAATCCTGACCTGCAACCCCGATACTCAGGCTGCTGAGCAGAGAGTCTCCCTCGGGCTCCATGAAAGCTGTGCTGCGCAAGGCTGGGGGCACAGCCCCAGGGGAGGAAAAACAGTTCCTGGAGGTGAGTCCGCAAGGGATGAGGTGGCAGGCCGTAGGTCCCTTAGCCCCACAACTAAAGCAGCCAGCCTGATGCCCAGGTGTCCTCAGGTCTGGGAGAAGAACCGGAAACTCAAGAGCTTCAACCTGTCAGCCCTGGAGAAACATGGGCCTGTTTATGAGGATGGTGAGGCCCCCGGCTGGTAAGCAGGCAGGGTGGGAAGATGGGGCAACCATAGCTTTGGGTTCCCCCTAATCGTCCCTCCCTGCATCCAGACTGCTTTGGCTGCCTTTCCTGGTCATACTCAGAGACACACTTGTTGTATGTGGCGGAGAAGAAGCGCCCCAAGGCTGAGTCCTTCTTTCAAACCAAAGCCTTGGACGTCAGTGCCAGCGATGATGAGATGGCCAGGCCGAAGAAGCCAGACCAGGCCATCAAGGTGCTTGTGATGTGGCCAGGTTGTGAAGGCCCTGCCCAGCTGCCCTACAACTCCGTATACTCCCCGCACTGCGCCTTGTGGACCTGGGGAGGCAGGGCAGGCTTCTGTAGACGCTCTGAGCATCGAGTGTCCTCTCTTCTCAGGGGGATCAGTTTGTGTTTTACGAAGACTGGGGAGAAACCATGGTTTCCAAAAGCATTCCTGTGCTCTGTGTGCTGGACATTGAGAGTGGCAACATCTCAGTGCTCGAGGGCGTCCCTGAACATGTGTCCCCCGGACAGGTCAGCAGCGGGTTGACCTGTGCCCCTCCTGTAGTTGGGATGCCCTGCTCGAGCAAGTACCCCTTGCTTATACCTCCCTTGTGGTCTTGTTTACAGGCTTTCTGGGCCCCTGGCGACACAGGTGTGGTGTTTGTGGGCTGGTGGCACGAGCCCTTCCGGCTAGGTGTCCGCTTCTGCACCAATCGCAGGTGAGGAAGTGGGGTAGGGCAGAGGGTCCTATGGTCCATCCGACCACGGAGCTGAGTGTCTTTCTGACCATTCCAGATCAGCCTTGTACTATGTGGACCTGAGCGGGGGAAAGTGTGGTGAGTGACTGGTACCCACATGTGCTTTCCTGACATGCGTTAACCTTTCCCGTCTGTGTGATGCTCATATTTCTGTGTGGTCTAGAACTACTCTCGGATGATTCGCTGGCTGTTTGTTCTCCGCGGCTGAGCCCAGACCAGTGTCGCATCGTCTACCTGCAGTATCCGTCTCTACTTCCTCATCACCAGTGTGGCCAGCTCTGCCTGGTGAGCTGGAGGTGGATGTCAGCAGAAGGGTAGTTAGCTTCTTGCTGGGGGATGCGAGGCGAAGGGCCAGCATGATCTCCCCCTCAGGGTTCTCTCCTGGCCTCACTGTATTAGTGGCCTGACTTTTCAAGGAGGACCAGAGGCTTGAGTACTCTGAGGGCTCACCACCTCAAGAGCATCCTCCAAGTACAGAGATGCTTGTCTGTTAATTCCCATCCATAAGTACCAGGCTCTCTAAGGAACTAGTATATAGTGGGGGGTTACACAGTCCCAGCCCCTGCCCAAGAAGAGCCTTGGGTGTCTGGTGGAAGCCCAAGGGACATGCCTATCTGAGATCCTTGTGGGCACCTGATCCAGGCTAACATAAAGGAGATATATCAGCTCCCACCACTCCCCAAGGGTATCCAAAGTTGCATTTGAAAGGGATATACATAGTGTTCTATGCCCTGAGATCCCTGCTCTGGTGAGTTTAACCATTGTGTTCTCTTGCAGTATGACTGGTACACCAAGGTCACTTCAGTGGTGGTGGACATTGTACCTCGGCAGCTGGGAGGTGAGGGGTGCCTGGCAGGGGAAATCAGTTGTCTGTTCCTCCTCCTCCTTGTTAGTCCAGCCGTGTGCCCAGCCCCCACTATGGGTAATAGAAAGTTGAAGACTGAAACTGAGATCCTAGCAGCCTGAGCTGGCTTGGGATGAGTCTCAGAAAGAGCACTAGATTGAAGTGTTATGCTTGAGAAGTGCTGGGCCTGAGGGTTTTCTTTCTTTTTTTTTTTTTTTAAGATTTATTTATTTATTATGTATAGTGTTCTGTCTGTCTATATCCTTGCTGGCCAGAAGAGGGCACCAGATCTCATTACAGATGGCTGTGAGCCACCATGTGGTTGCTGGGAATTGAACTCAGGACCTCTTGAAGAGCAGTCAGTGCTCTTAACCTCTGAGCCATCTCTCCAGCCCCTGAGGGTTTTCTGATACTCTGTATTCCACCCTGGCAGCCCTTGTCCAGGCTCAGTCAGCTGCTCCTCTGGAAGGGTGGCTCCTGGCTAAGAGACAGAACATCAGGTGTTTGCAGCTCTGCTTGCAACCCTAGGTCATCTCAAGGATATGGGGTGAAAGTTTTGTTTTCTCAAGCTACCCAGAAAGTTCCAAGAATGTAGTGGGCAGGTCCAGTGGACAAAGTTGCAGGGATACAGCAGGAATAAAGCACACGGCTAGCGTGGGCAAAGCCCTGTATTTCATCCTTAGCACACACACGTCTTCTTTGGTTTGCAAGGAGACAGTAATGGGGACCTAGTCTGAATCTCAGCTCTACCCATTAGCTGTTTATCCTTGGATAGTGCTCTGGCCTCCACGGGCTTCTGTGTCTTCGTTTGTGGAAAAAGTGGTTATCTCCATCTCTGAACAAGATTATAGTGAAGGGCGGGGCTATCGAGATCTGTGCCAGCTGCTGTACCCAGCACTAGTGGACAAACACGTGTTACCAGAGCCCCAAAGGGAACAGCATCCATGTTTGCCTCAGAGGCGTGTCAGCTCTGCCTCTTCAGCTCCTCAGAAGTCTTTCCCCCTTCCCCTTCCACCCCCTACTCACTAAACTCTCATTGTAAGGGTACCCTCATGTATGGGACTATCATTCTACCACAAATTTCAGGGGTTCTGGGTAAATTCCCCTTGACCCCACCCCCCAAACCTCCACTCTCTGATGCAGCCCAAGCCTCTCTGTCCTTGCAGAAGACTTCTCTGGGATCTACTGCAGTCTTCTGCCTTTGGGATGCTGGTCAGCCGACAGCCGGAGAGTGGTCTTTGACTCAGCACAGCGCAGCCGGCAGGTGAGAGCCCCTGATTATGTTGAAAGGTAAGATCAGCATTTGCCCTATGATTGTCGGCCAAGGAGTCCAGGACCTGGGTCAGAGTGAGTATCTGCGCCTACAGGAATGCCTAGTCCCAGTCGTAATTACTGGCCCCTTCAAGCCTTTTTAGCCTCCTGCCGGGCTTGCTTTTCCTTGAGGGGACGAGATGTCATGGTGCCCCATGGCAGCGTCCTAGGCCTGTTTTCCAGTGGAAAACCTGGGGCTGTCTCTGAGATAGGTCCCTCAACACTGTAAGGCCAGGTGTTGGAGGAGTTCTTCTTGAAGGATAAATGAAGGTGCCCATAGTGTACCACGGTCTTTTAGATGTGATGTCATTTGTTCTCACATCCTCAAGTAGGGCTCCGTGGTGTTCCTGCATCTTGCCTGGGAATAGCCCGTAAATTATGAAGGAACTGAGATTTGAATCTCCATCCATGCTACTCCCTGGTGCACAGAGTAGCCTCCACCATAGACCAAAGTGTCCCTAAGATAGTAGAAAGAAAATAGGGATAGGACCCTTAGGGCTGTTGAATGTGGTGCCATATGTGGTCTCCCCTCTGTTTAAGGACCTGTTTGCTGTGGACACCCAGACGGGCAGTGTGACCTCCCTGACAGCTGGTGAGCAGACTTCTGCAGTGGGGTGATGGCAGGGCGGTGGATGGGTTAGGAGTGGGGGCAGCGGTGGCACTCTCCGTCATTCTTAGCACTGCCCACAGCCTTTAGGATCTAAGCGGTACACTGCCACCTTAGCTCCACTTGCCTTCCTGGGCCCTGATCCATAGCCCTCCCTACCCGAAAATCTGCACACTTTCCTTGCCAACTGTCAGTCATCCACCTCCTTCCCAAACCTTGGAGAAACCTTTGTTGATTTAGTTGGATTTTCCACCTGTTCTGACTCCATGCTCCTCCAGAAAGGTGCTGTCTCAGAGACACCATAACCACGACAACTTTTTTTTTTCGAGGCAGGGTTTCTCTGTGTAACAATCTTAGCTGTCCTGGAATTTTGATGTAGGCTAGGCTGTCTTTGAACTCACAGAGATCCACCTGCATCTGCCTCCCAAGTGCTGGGATTAAAGGCGTGCACCACCACTACCCGGTACCATGGCAACTCTTAAATAAGGAAAATATTTAATTGGAGCTGGCTGGCTTATAGTTCAAAGGTTTAATCCATTATCATCATAGTGGGAAGCAAGGCAGCGCTCAGGCAGACATGGTGCTGGAGAATGAGCCCAGAGTTCTGCCTCTAGATCCGCAGGCAGCAGGAGGAGAGAGACTCTAGGCCTGGCTTGAGCTTCTGAAACCTCAAAGCCCACCCCCAGTGACACACTTCCTCCAACTAGGCCACAGATACCTCCAACAAGGCCACACCTCTTAATAGTGCCACTCCTTGTGAACCTATGGGGCCATTTTCATTCAAACCACTATGGATGTCAAAGTTCTGTTCTATTTCTCTGTCTCCGGGTTGGCACATAGCTCACTGCTAAGGCCTTTGTCTAGCACACACAGGTTCTGTCGTACATAAGTAAATAAGTGAGCGAATAAACCTTAGACTCCTATCCGGTCCTCTTCCCCGACCCTGCTTTGGGCTAGGCTGCCATCCTTTCTACACTGCAGCCATTGGGGTGGGTAGAGTACTTTGGTAGTTTTCTGTGTCCCTAGGTCTGGCAGTTCCTGAGCACAGCCAGTGTCTGTCAGACAAGCAAGGGATTGAACAGGAGGCTGTCCCAGGGCAGTTAGGTGTTCAGAGGAAGTGGTCTCAGGGTTGAAGGTACAAATGTGGAGGTCCTTACTATCATCTGCTTCCTCTAGGGGGCTCTGGTGGGAGCTGGAAGCTGCTTACGATTGATCGGGACCTCATGGTGGCCCAGTTCTCCACGCCCAACCTACCCCCGAGCCTGGTGAGTATTGGTGATTCCAGGCTAGAAGACAGGAGTTGTGAGCTTTCAGGTCTTACAAATGAGTCCAAAGGCTGACCATGCTGGTCAGCGTGTAGAAGGGTAGAGACTGGGATCCAACTGAGCACAGCACTCGTGAGTAGGAGCTAGGTGCTGTCATTTGTACTGTCCTGAACAAGATGACGACAGAACCTAAAGCCAAGAAACATGGCAGAGTTAAGGAGTGGTTTATATGTGAGTGTAATTGGTAAACCACTCACAGAAATCTGTGCTGTGCCCTTTGGAGATGCGTTCCTGAGAGCTGGCCACCTGTAACATTTTCCTTCCCGTTGGCAGAAAGTTGGGTTCCTGCCTCCTGCTGGGAAGGAACAGTCTGTGTCGTGGGTGTCCCTAGAGGAGGCTGAACCCATTCCTGACATCCACTGGGGCATTCGTGTGCTACATCCACCTCCAGACCAAGAGAATGTGCAATATGGTGAGCTGGGCCAACTGTAGATGAACACCTTCTCCAGGTCCCCAGCACACAGCATGTGGTGACCCCTCCGAGCTCACATTTCAGGGTTTCTAGGGTTTTTCCTCCAAACGTTTTCTGTTCTTATGTTCATGGCGAGTAGCATCCAGAGAGCTGAGTGCCTGCTGTGGTAACCACCACCAGGTCCTGCCAGGGCATAGCCTCTGTGGTAAGAAAACAAAGGCCCAAAGAAAATGGGCCGCACAGGAGGCTTACGTGACTATGCCAGAATGCAATCTTTTCAGATGTCAGGCTCTGACTAGGCGGGAAGAGCAGAAGCCTTGGGAATCCGTGTGTCATGGTGTCAGCTACCTTGGCCTGTTTCTCTTGACCAGACTCATGCTGTGGGGCCTTAGCTGGGGAGGAAGCCCTTGAGCAGTAGCACTGGTCTTGCTGATTACTGCCTTCTCCCTGCAGCTGACCTTGACTTTGAAGCAATCCTTCTGCAGCCCAGCAACCCTCCAGATAAGACCCAGGTACCCATGGTGGTCATGCCCCACGGTAGGTATCTCCCTAGGGCCCTCGCCTTCCTACCACCCCTCCTAGCTGGCCCATTCATCCTCTTTTTCCTTTCTGCAGGGGGACCCCATTCATCCTTTGTCACTGCCTGGATGCTGTTCCCAGCCATGCTTTGCAAGATGGGCTTTGCAGTGCTACTGGGTAAGAAAGGAGCTCAGTCCAGTGAAGAGGTAGCCTTGGGTTGTGTGTACCCCATGTCTGGGTAGTCACTCTAGTCATTAGGCTTTTCTCTAGTTCTTTCTTTAGAAGCCACTACTAGGGCTGGACGTGGTGGCACACGCCTTTAACCCCAGAACTCAGGAGGCAGAGGCAGGCAGATCTCTGTGAGTTTGAGGCCAGCCTGGACTATGGAGTGAGTTCTAAGACAGCCAGGGCTACACAGGGAAACCCTGTCTTGAAAAAATAAAATAAAATAAAAAACCGCCACTAAAAAAAAAAGTTGCTGTGACCCAGCCTCTGGCTCTGTAACCTGGGGATCATGAGGATTACTTGAGGCTTCCATGGAAAGGATGCTGTGGACTCTCTCATGACTACGTCCCCTCGGCAGCCTGTGATGCAGCTGGTTCTCGGGCCTGCTTCACTGATCCATGGAATGGGGTCCAGAGGACTAAGAAAACTCTTGTCTCCTACTTTTAGTGAACTACCGTGGCTCCACTGGCTTTGGCCAAGACAGCATCCTTTCTCTCCCAGGCAATGTGGGTCACCAGGATGTGAAGGATGTCCAGGTAGCGGGGTGCTGGGCTCCTGACAGGGAGGGTGGATTCATGGCTTTGTTGCTGACAGGAAGCTAGCTGCAGTGTCCTCTGCCCACCCTTTAGTTTGCAGTGGAGCAGGTGCTCCAGGAGGAACACTTTGATGCAAGCCGTGTGGCCCTTATGGGTGGTTCCCATGGTGGGTTCCTCTCCTGCCACCTGATTGGTCAGTACCCAGAGACCTACAGTGCCTGTATAGCCCGGAACCCTGTGATCAACATTGCCTCCATGATGGGCTCCACAGACATCCCTGATTGGTGAGTGGGCATGAAAGGTCTCTGCCCTTCCTTTCACCCCCAAATTCCCATGGAGATCCTGCAGTCTGCATGAGCTTGGCCTTTTATAGGTGTGTGGTGGAGACTGGCTTCCATTATAGCAATGACTGCCTGCCAGATCTGAATGTGTGGAAGGAGATGCTGGATAAATCACCCATCAAGTACATCCCTCAGGTACCCAGGTCCCCTTCTCTGTGTACCACTCATCCTCCAGAATCCAGAGCTCAGCTCACCACAGCTCCTTGCTCCCCATACATCTAGGTAAAGACACCAGTGTTACTGATGCTGGGCCAGGAGGACCGGCGTGTACCCTTCAAGCAGGGTATGGAGTATTACCGTGCCCTCAAGGCCCGGAATGTGCCTGTTCGGTGAGTGTCAGAGGACAGTCCTGGCAGCATGCGGCAGGTAAGCAGGATGGGACCCTCCATCCTCATGTGTTGCTTCTCACACAGGCTCCTGCTCTATCCCAAAAGCACCCACGCGCTATCAGAGGTGGAGGTGGAGTCAGACAGCTTCATGAATACTGTGCTTTGGCTGCACACACACTTGGGCAGCTGAAGCTCTACCGTTCTGTGGGAACTGGGCAGTTCATCTCGCACTTTGCTCTTGGTAAACTCCAGGATCTGGCAGAACAGCCAAGAGGCTTCCTGGGCTCTGGACTCTGGATGAATGGGCAGAGGAATATGGACTCCATAGCATAATAAATGAGGACATAGAGCCTGGTTTGTGCTGGTACTTTGTACCAAGCCATCCCCAGACCTCACCCTGGGGATCAGAAACCCTTGGCCTTCTTTGACATCCATAGTGGATCCATCGCTGTCATCTGTCCTGGCCGACTGGGACTGTGCAGACAACAGCTCTCTGCTACAGTCCCGTCTGTTGGAAAATGCTCTGCATTGTCCTTGCATTCCCAGAAATGCCTCTGGGACATGAGTGACACCCTGCCCATCCACAGTACATACATTTTGAAGTTTTTCCAGGATCAGAACCCCTAACCAGATCTGTGCTGGTCCTAAACCACCCGCCCCCTGCAAGAAGTCACCAGCTCATTCCATAAAAGCAGAGACTGTGAAGCACGCTGTACAGAGAGAAAGGTTGCTTTATGTTTGAGAAGTCTTGTCATCCCTAAGGGATCTAACCAGGCCTACTCCAGCTGTATGACTTTGTTAATCCAGTCTACAAATACCGACACACGTGTGAAGACAGCTGGCCAGCGGGGCCGTGCACATACTCTGTTAGGGATTATAAGTCCTTCTAGGACCCAGCAGTCATGGGTATAGCAGGCAAGTGGTCCCCCGTAGTCACCCTGGCAGGTAGGAGAACTGGTGAGGGCTCTGGACTTTGGCAGTGACTAGCCTCCCCCCAACTCCCATCTTCTTGGTCATCAAATAGTACAATTCCAGCTCCCAAACCCTTCCCAGCCTGGCCCAGGAGCTCTCCACTGACCTCACAAGCCCCTGTGGGGACCAGCAGTCCCTCAGTGCACATCTCACTCTCCTGTACGTGTCCTCGGTGCTTCACGTTACATTCTTGGTTGGAGATGACCTTCATTGAGGCCACGTGAAGGACTGTGTTATTGCTTGTACCTGGAGTGAGGAGGATGGTAAGGAGAGGCCCTCAGTCAAAACCAGTGCTGGGCTGCCCAGCCTGGAATAATCTGTCTATGCACTGTGCTTACCTTTGGATTCACCCCAGCCTGCAATCTCACACTTGGTTCCTGGAGGTACCACATACTGCTCAGGAGGCAGACAAATCAGGGCCACATGATGGTTCAGAGTCACAGGTCTTTAGCAGGAATGGGGATATTCAGGATCTATGACCACAGGGCCAGCCCCACCTCACACCCTCTTGACTTGTCCACCTACCTCTCCAGCTTGAGCAGAACAAGCTGGGAGCCTGCAGGTCCGCAAACTGTCTTGGCCACTGGGACCTTCTGCAGGTTTGCCTCTCCAGGCTGTGGGTTCTGGTTGATCGTACCCAGCCATACCTCGTATCCTGTGAGAGGCTCATGACTGGGAGAAAGATACTCTGCTAGACCATTCTTGACTCCTAGTCAGCTCTCCCAACAGCTTTGCTTGTTGGCTTTTCTGGGGAAAGTGACTGGGGTGGTGGGGGCAATGGCAGGAAGAGGGGGAATGAGGTAAGAGGGGAGACCCGGTCCTTAAGCCCAAGGAAGGCTCACCATGACCAGACACATTGCCGAGCGGTCAGTACCCACTGCTCCTTCACTAGGGACCCACCACAGAAATGCTGGCCCTGTCTAGAGGGGTAGATTAGGAGAAGCAACAGTGAGTCCTGGGACACATACTAGACCTGCTGTTTTGGCAAGGACCTCTGGGTGCAGGACCAGGCATCCATCCTCTCCTGGTACAACCCCAATGTTTACAGCCTCAGGCCCTTTTTTATTATTTTTTGACAAAACATTTTATTTTTAAAACTATTTTAAAAACTGTTGAGCCTGTAAATTGTCTTTTTTTTAATTAATTTTACATTCCAACCGCAGTTCCCTCCCACCCCTCCCCTTCCCCCCCAGCTCCTTTCCTCACCGGTTCCTCAAGCTGACTGTCCATGGTGAGGTCCCAGGATGGCCCCCCACCACACGAAGTTTGTTGCTCTTGTCAAGTCTCTTGCCACACTTGTCAAACTGCACCTGGTCTGGGGGACGGATGGGGGAGATGAAATCCTCAGTGCGGGGCAGGGTCAAAGAAGCCGTTCCTACAACTGGCCAAGCCCGTACCTGGGGGGTCCAGGATGGATGGTGGCTGGTCATCATCTAGAAGACCAAGTTCATTCAGGTTAAGGGAGCCGGTCTTCGGAGGTGAAACCCAGCCAAGGGGAAGCGTCTTCAACACTTACCACAGCGTTGTAGGGCACAATAGTCAAACAGAGTTGCTGGATCCAAAGTATAGCACCAGGGCCCATGGCTGTCTCCGTCTGGGTTCCGGCAGAAGTTGGCCTCCAATCCAGCCTGCGGTGCTGAGGTGGGTGTGAATCTAGGGATTGGTCCATAGCAGGCCAGTCAGGTCCACTTCGGGCTCACATATGAGAAGCCAAGGCATTTTCCCCTAGAGTTAGGGTCCAATCTGGGTTGTGGGCTCACACTCACTGCGGCTTGTGTGGTGTCTCCGCGGACCAGTGCTGGCACTGAACACCCTTGCGGGTCTTGTTGACCAAGCCGCGATACTGTTCACCTGAGCCGTGGTAGCAGCCTGTGGTGGGCAGGCAAGGGCAGTGGTCAGCCCCAGGGTCGGTTCCCGGTTCCTGGCCTGGCTCTGTACCTCCTGCTCCAGCCTCACCCTCTGGCACCACTTCCTCTGTACAGCGCGGGATCTGGTAGCAAAACGCCACTCGCAAACCAGGTCGAGATGTGAAGCACCAAGGCGCCTCGGAGCCATCAGGATTCCGGCAGAAATTCTCCCGAAGGTCCCTGAACAGGCACTTCCCTTATAGTGGGTGGAGTTCCACCTAGTCCGCCAGCCAACCCACAGCAGGCTGGAACCGGATGACTCCGCCCCCAGGTCGTACCTTCCCATAAGCTCCGCCCCCACCCACAGGCGCACTCTCCACGCTCCAATCTGTCACCTCACTTGCAAGCATATTTCTCCGGCACAAAGCGGTGCTGGTGTGGGCTCTGTGCATCCCACCGCTGGCAGGGCACACCCGCAGAAGTGGTGTTGGTTGTGCCTCGATAGTCTTCGCCTTTCCCGCGGAAGCAGTTAAAAGTCTTGCCCTTGCTGCGCCGGTGTGACTTGGTGGTCAGTGGCAGGTTGGGTCCTGTCCGAAAGCTGCAATTGGAGCTACGCTTGCCTGGCGAGGGTGTCTGGTACTCGGCAGGCTGTGCTCTCTACACACGTTTAACTTTTAGTACCCCCCCGCCCCCCCCCATTGAGCCACGCCCGCCACTTTTTGCCAAGTTGTCCTGTCCCTGCGGCCTACCGCAACTGGGAAGGTCGCAGAATTCTCTTTGGATATTCGGGTCTGTGGTGTAGCACCAGGGCCGCTCAGATCCGTCCGGATTACGGCAATAGTTGTCATTCAGAGCTTTGTCGAGGAACCTGGAGGTAGTAACAAGACTCTGGGACTCAGGCCCCTCCGCAGTAGGGCTGAGACCCATCCTCAGAATAAGGATTCTGCCTACATACTTGTCAGGCTGGAAAGGGTGCGAGTGAGGGTGTTGCAGGTCCCAGCGTTGACACTCGCGACCCGACTCTGTAACGTCTACCTGGCCACGGTAATCCTCGCCGTTGCACGAAACACAAACAGCTGTAAACATAGGGCCAGTGTGTTTCTGGATGGGAGCAGGCCTGCCGCTCCCTCCCTAGTCTTGACCCCAGCTGCTTACCGTCCCTGCAGGACTTGATGCCGCAGGTCTGGAACCGCACACTGCCGCTTGTTGTGTAGCACCAGGGACCTCTAGGGTCCCTGTCGGGATTTCGGCAGAAGTTCTCTTCCAGGCCATTCTTTGGTGTGGGCCTATACCTGTAGGCAGAGAACCTCACTGCATTGCATGCTGGGGGAAGTCTGCCTCAGGACCAGCAACAATGTATCTGTCTCACTTGTGGTCATTGGGGAACCTGCGGTTCCAGGCTTGGCAGGGCAGGCCATCAACTGTCCTGGCCACAGTGCCTCGGTAGCTGACCCCGTTGTCCATAATGCAGGTTCGTACATAGTCTGGAAGCAAGAGAGAGAAGATCAGAGGGGCCAAGGATTCCCGCCCCCCCCCCCCATTGCTCACCCTGTTTCACTCCACTCCCACTTGCCTTTCTTCTGGAAAAGATCACACAGACTTGACTGGTGGAGCTGTGTGTGGGGCGAGTGCTCAGTCCACGGAAGCAACTGGCAACCATGGCTACTCAGGTTGTAGTGGAAGGCTCTGGGGAGCAGCGGACACAAGCTTAACGGGTAACCCAGAGTCTCATACCTTCATTCGTAGCTAGGCAACTTAGCCACTCACCGACAGTCCAGAAGGGGCCCACAGCGCCTTGCACACTCCTCCGCATCTGCCACATCCTCCTGCCATGGTCCTGGGGCCACTGTATGCAGGAGGTTCTTTAACTCCATGCCCCGGAGCAGCTGGAAGTCATTCAATGGTGAGCGTTGCCCTGCGGGATGGGCATGGGGAAATGGCTGGCATATCAGTACATGTATCGTAACACGTCCCATGCTTTATTCATTTAGGGGCTCAAATACAAAGTCTTTTGTGTGGACCTTGTGTGTATTTTCAAGGGCCAACCTAACCCCCCTACATCCACTGAGTCGGGGAGGCAGGCCTGGACACAATGATTATAGCTAGTCTGTAAGCCTGGCACAGAGCTCAGGTCTAACGCATTTACTCCCCGAGAATTTGGGTGGTGGTGTTTGCCCTCTGACACTTGCCTGTCTCATCCCTCAAATGACAATGCTTGTACTCAAAGTGAAGATACTGTCTAGGGAAGACTGCATCTCCAGCGTTCTGACTCCCAAGTCTGGGCTCTCACCAGTGCAGGTGTAAAGGCTTATGTTAGCTATAGGTTAGGCCTAGAAGCCACGCATTCTGTGTCGGCTAGCTCTGTGGTCCCAGGTCTGTCTCATTGTTTCAGCCTACGTTCTAATGGAGGCCTGAGCAGTGTAGATTTGAATTCCCAGGCCTTCTCAGCTCTGCTCAGCAGGCCAAGGTCACTAACCCCTGCCCAACAGAAAAGTAAACTCTTGACGAGAATATTCATAGGGACCTGGGGCGGACTCTCCAAAAGGCAAACAGGGATCAGGGTGGGCAACACTCACCAAGAGCCCTCGGACACTGTGTCAGAAGCAGCAAAAGGGGAAACCACCCCGTACTCATAGCTGGAGGCTGCACTGTGACCCACCACAGCCCCATCCCGGAAATTGTGAAATGTGTTCCTAGAGGATTGGGTGACTCTGGCTCCACACCCCCTCTCTGAACCTGTTTGGGCTTGACTGACACAGGATGTTCGTTGCTAGGTGGGGGTCAGGTCTCAGGCCCTTAGGTCAAGGGCACAGGCCTTTCTAATGCAGCTAGATTCCCAAGAGTCCTCTCCATTTAGTAGACAGGAGGGTACTGTGCCGATGTATTAGGCATCCCTGAGGCAGACCCCTCTCTCCCGCACCCTATGCAGTCCCCACCACAGCCAAGACTACTCCATTGGTCCCTTAGGTAGCTTGTTGTCACTGCAGCTGCTCCAGGAACTGCGCGGAAGTCCGTGTGCCCGCCTCCCTACAGAGGTGTGCTGGTCACAGTCGTCCGACCATGCAGGTGATTACGTTTCCAAAGCTAAACACTGAATTTTTCACTTACACTGCCACATTTCGAGAGTTCAGGGACTACAGTGGCTGTACTAGACTGCAAGGCACAGGTGTCCGCCCATTATCACCGCCGTCATCTCTGTATGCCCAGACCCTGCTAGCAGGAGCTGCCAAGATTTCCCAGCCTCTGTAGTATACTTTTCCGGGCCTCAGTTTCTCCCTGTAAAGTGAGGAACACTGTTTCTCAACTCTAACGCTGCCTCTCCCCGTCCAAACCGCCTTATCAGTTGAGTCCCGGCTGTAGGCTGGTCAGCCCACACCCCTAGCAGCAGATCCCAGGAACACGCGCGGTCGCCTGTCAGAAGTGTCATTCCAGGTAAGGTGAGCAAACCCTCTCATTGGATCTGGTGCAGGGAGGGGTGTGCGCGGGTGTGACAGGTAGCAAATTTGCTGACAGAAGTGCCTTTTCAGGTGTCTTAGGTTGCATGTGGGTCAGGCCTCCAAGCAAGGTAGGCATTGAGACAGGTGACTTAGGGACCAATTAGAATATAGTCCCCTGCTTCGGCTGGACTAGGAAGGCGGGGTTCGGAAACAGTTGGTCCGTCAGGCGAAACAGAGGTGAATACCTCGGTGGGAGGGTTGGGAGTCGGGGGAGTGTTTTCTGGTGCCAAGGGCCTGTTGAGGTCTGTGCATATGCGCGTGCGCGGCTGGAGGAGCGGCGCGCGAGCGGGCACGCGGTTTGGCCCTGGACGGGTGCCGTAGCCGAAAAGCTGGGCGGATGTTGTGAGCCGGTCGCGGAGGCTGAGGCTGGGGGTGAGTGAGAGGCCGCCTGGCTGTGAGCCGGGCGGGTCCGGTGGCTTCCCTCGAGGCCCCGGGCCGATCCAGTGTGACAGCGCTTGCCGCTGGGGGTGCCGAGGCCTGCGGTGTAGGACTCCCGGCGGGAGCTGGCCTGACAGGTCCTCCGGAGCTTGGGGCCAGGCGGAGGCGACCTGGGGAAGCACGCGCTGCCCTTGGCGTCCTTGGCCACTCAGACCTAGTCGGTTCGGTTCCGAGCCTGAATCTCTTAGGAGCAGCAAGGGAGCCCCGGGGCAGGCGCAGGTTCCGCCTCTAAATCCTCTACACCTGAACCCCAGAATGAGTGTCTGAAAGGCTGGCTTCCCGTTCTTAATAACTGTGTCCAATAAGTCCTGCAACTGTTCCGACATAGGGGGGACCAGTTGTGGTGTCCATCGAGGGTCTCCGTAGGGAGGCACGGCAGCAGAATCACCTTCCCGAGCCTGATGCAGGCAGGCAAGGGTTTGTGGCGGGAGCTGAGGGCCTGTTTGGGGTGCGGTAAGAGTGGGCTGCAGAAAAGAAATGGCTGGCTCAGGCAGTGACTAAAGGCTAATAAAGTTTGTGGGCCGGTGGTGATGGCACACCTGTGCCTTGCAGTTTGCAGTCCCGTGTGGTCGCTGAACTCTTGAAACTGAAAGTTTCAGGGTTTTTTTTTTTCCGAGACAGGGTTTCTCTGTGGTTTTGGAGCCTATCCTGGAACTAGCTCTTGTAGACCAGGCTGGTCTTGAACTCACAAAGATCCGCCTGCCTCTGCCTCCCAAGTTTTTAACTTTGTAAACTTAACCACTCTTGTCTCCTGACTACAGTGTTGTGCAGCACACCTCTAGAGTGAGGCAGGCATCGGGGAGTGGGTGTAGTTTCTGGAGCAGCTGCAGCCACGTAAGGGCTAGAGAGGCCGTGGCAGGAAGGCCTATGGCGTGATCTTGGCTAGGGTGGTGATTGCATAGGGTAGAAGGCTTGGGGGTGGGGCACAAGAAAGCTAATGAGACCTAGATAAGAAAAAAGAGGCAACTTGGGCTAAACAAGGTATCTCTTTACCTCTTACTCTGGGGGAGTAGAGGGACTTGTGGCCGCAGGTGGTCTATACTTGAGGGAATGTGGTATAGGGTCTTGTCTTCTGAATATGAGCTGGACTCCTTGACTAAGGTGGATATAGGAGTTTTTACTCTGGGCCACCTCACTTTGGACATGTTGATATGATTTTCCCAGAGCCAAGGCCTGGTCTCTGTTAGGTCCTGCATGGGGCACTGAGACAGTGTGGGACACAGTATCCCTGGCATCAGCCTAGATCTCATCTACCATTGCTGTGTGGAAAGCTGGGAGCCCATGCTTACCCAGCCCTAGGTTAGTATGTGTGTGAATGTGTACGGTTCAGTCTCACCGGCTCCCAAGCCTTCCTCCCATTGCAGGACTGAGGTCTGTGTGGGCCTTTGACTAGCCTGGAGTAGACACACTCTGCATCTGGCTCAGCCTCCAGGACCACTGGCTGCCCATGAGTGATGAAGGATGGCATCCAAGGGGGCTGGCATGTCTTTTCCCCGAAAGAGCTATAGACTGACTTCAGATGCTGAGAAGTCCAGGGTCACAGGTAAGGGCTGGCAGGGAGGGTGCAGTTTGTATTGGGGGAAGGAGAAGGAAGGGAAAATACAGCAAGGGCCCAGGTCCCCCGAAACTTGGGCCTTCTAATACGCCTTGTTCCTGTGACTGGCTCTTCACCAGCACCCATGGAGCCATGCCCCCAGTGTGGTTGCTCTGCTGACCCTTGGGCTGGCCAAAGGCTAGCTGTCTGTGGGGTCAGTAGGGACCAAGAGCTGTTCTGATCACCTGCCTCTTTCCTCTCTTCTGATCTGTGACCCAGGCATTGTGCAGGAGAAACTACTGAATGACTACCTGTACCGGATCTTTTCCTCTCCTGACTGTGGGCCCCCTGCAGCTACCAGCAGGTATGGTTGGGTGTGTAGCCCCAGTCCTCTTTGTTGGGCCGGATCAGAGAGAGACTCATTATAGGGAAGGGCAGCCTGTCTTGAGATCTGTTCTCACTCTACTCCCTGCTGTGAGACCTGCGCCTCCAGTCTGCTCTCTGGACTCTGTTCCTCTCCAGATAGAGCTAGCTCCTTCCTTCTGAGGAGGGCCCAGAGAAGGAAGGATTTGTGTGCACCAGTATCTGGCCTTATGTATATGTCCCTGGCCATTTGTGCCTCTTCCTGAACTTAACATAATAGAAACCTCAGCTGGATACACTTGTGTTCAACCTGCATAAAAGTTACAAGTAGCAGAAACTTCAAAACAAATAGAAGCAATACCCCTGTTCTGTTGTTAGTTAGATGTAACCATTTGAATGTGATCCCTTTCTGGTTTCTTTATATCACAATGTACATAGTTCAGATTCTACAGAATATCAGACTTAAAAAAAAAAAACCTGAGCCCTTATGGAAAAGTGTTCCAGAGGGTGGTGGCTCAGGAATGTAACCCCAACATTTGGGGATGCTAAAAAGCAGGAGGACCCAAGTTAAAGACTGATCTATAAGGGGAGAGGAAACACTGTTTTTCTTATTATTGTGTAATAATTGAAACAAAGTAAACAACATGCTTTTTTAAACGTTCAAGATGACAAGTTGCAGCCTGCTGGTGGTGGCACATGCCTTTAGTCCCAACACTTTGGAGGCAGAGGCAGGTGGATCTCTGTGAGTTCGAGGCCAACCTGGTCTACAAGAGCTAGTTCCAGGACAGGCTCCAAAGCTACAGAGAAACCCTGTCTTGAAGAGCCAAAAAGAAAAAAGACAAGTTGCTTTTGTTTTCGTTTTTGGTACTGGTCTCCCTGTGTAAGACAGGTTGGCCTGGAACTCTCAATTTAGGCCAAGTGCCCTGGAGCTTGGGGAGGGGGGAGGAGGAGGGTTCTTGCCTCTACCACCTAAGTATTCAGATTACAGTGTCCCACATCCGTAGCGCCACTAGGTCCCCTGCACCTTTTCTTTCTTTTTCTTTTTGGTGTGTGTTTGGGGGCTTGTGCTTGCCACTTTTAGAAGTCAGAGGACAATTTGGGATTGAACTCAGGCCAGTCTCAAACTCAGACATTCCTGCCAAGTTCTGGAACTAATGGCACAGCTATGTACAATGTGTCATCTTGATCATGTCTATCCCAACTTTCCCCTTGCACTCTTCTTGGAAAACCCCAGTTTTGTTTTTCTACTTTCTACTTTCTTTTTTTTTCTCTCTTTCTCTCCTTTTTTTTTTTTTTTTTTTTTTTTTTTTTTTTTTTT
>NW_026067915.1:8888132-8922317 GCF_014885135.2 Alexandromys fortis | reverse complement strand
GCTCATAACGGCTTGGCAGCCCGTTTTTTTACCCATCCCCCAGGAGAATTCTTCTTAAGAAAGCATAAAATCAGTGAGTTTTGGAGTTGGAGACCAAGTTGAAATTTTTTTTAAAGATCTTTAATGCCAGTAGAACTCAGGGTAAAGTAAAGAAATAGCAAACAAGCAATCCCACCTTTTCTGGCCAATTTGTTTGACTGAGTCCGTCTTTTTGAACGAATTGATACCCATGAGAGGGTCAAGCCAGGATATCTTAAGATTCTTTTTTTTTAAGATTTATTTATTATGTATACAGTAGTCTGCCTGCATGCATGCCTGCAGGCCAGAAGAATTGCACCAGACCCCATTACAGATGGTTGTGAGCCACCATGTGGTTGCTGGGAATTGAACTCAGGACCTTTGGAAAAGCAGGCAATGCTTTTAACCACTGAGCCATCTCTCCAGCCCCCTTCTGAATTGATTTTGGTGGACATCTTTTAGGGCCAGAGTCGTCTATGGCCACTACCACTGTGCTCATTTTGGAGGTGCTTTTGCTTGTGTAAACATGCTGCGAGTGTGCCCAGGGATGGCTAAATTATTTGACCTGCAACTACTTCTTTTTTTAAGATAAGTGATTTTTGTGGGGCAGTGGTAGCGCACACCTTTCATTTCAGCACTTGGAAGGCAAACACTGAGTTTGAGGCCAGCCTGGTCTACAAGGTAGGTTCCAGGACAGCCAAGAAACCCTGTCCAGAGGAAAAAAAATGTTGATTTTGCTGCATTGCCCAGGCTGTTCCCAAATTGATAGGCTTCCTACCTTCGCTTCAAGTGATGGGAATACAGGCACCATGCCTATACTGCAATCTCTTTTAAGACTATTGCCAGCCTAATTTATTTATGGGGTCATGTATGTTTTTCCTGCCCTGAAGCATGGATTTCCCTACCTTTGTGTTCCCTGGACCATGTGGCTGTTCCACTTCACAATCTCTACTCTTTGGGAAGCCCAGAAGACAGCCTTATTACTGTTCTATTTAAGTAGCAGGGTGGCCAGCAAGCTCCTGCTTCTGAAGGGCTCCTATCTGCCTTCACTCTCGACCTGATCCTGGCTTCTTCCTAGGGCCCTCTGACTCCTACTCCATGTGACCACTAACAGATGCTACTGCTAGTGCTGTGGCCGCAGGAGGCAGGGCCATCAGTCACTTGGTTGTGGAGATGTAGGATTCTAGGCTGGGACCTGGGAAATCCCAGAAAGGGCAGGCAGGGTTTACCTCAGTGGAGTCTATCTCGGCAGCTGCTATGTATTGTGTGCTGTTGCCATAGGCACAGAGCATACACCTCCTAAATTGTGGGCCTGCAAGGATGGCTTTTGAGGAGACTTCCTTTAGCCTTTGGACTATTGGGCTATTCAGACATAGGGTTGCCCTCAGTCTTCCTTGTTACTGGCTAGGTTAACTGTGTTGCTGGCTCCGGACGTTGGCCTAGGGTTCAGCAATGGTGAGGAGGGCCCTCTGTATATATCCACCTCCTGCAGTTTGGATTCAACCCTCAGGTACAGCAGGGAAGTGTGTGGTCTGTGGACCTGGGTCAGAGCTACCTGCTGGGAATTGGTGCTTTGGCTCACTTGACCCTTCCAGAGCTTGCTGTTAGGTAAGGAAAGCAGGTACTGAGATTAGGGAAGAACAGGTGCCAGTGTGTGAACTGGATCCAGATGGGCGGCAGACCTCTGCTCTGCCAAGTCCTGCTGGTTGTTAATACACTGCCTGCTATTCTTAGGAGCTGAGCTCAGGTCAGTCTCCCTCCCTCCCCCTCAAACACCAGGGTCTTGCTGTGTGGCCCTGTCTGGTCTCAAACTTGCAATTCTCCTGATTCAGCCTTCTGGGTACTGGAATTGAAGGTGTGTGCAAGCATGCCCAGCCTGATAGGTCCTTTGAGCTCGAGACACATGTGCTGAGAAGATTAGGCAGTTACCAAAACTTGTCCCGCCCTTTTAGCTGCAAAAGATTGTGGGCAGATGGGGCATGTATTCTGATGAACATCCAAAGACAGGAAGGTATAGGAGAGGGCCGGCCAGCCCCTCAGAGGGCGGGCCCTTTGTAATCCCAGGGCATGTCGGACCAACATGTCTCCCTTGGCTGAATAGTAGGGAAGGTTGCTGCCAAAAGAACCGTAGGTTTAGGGTTAAGGACTAGATTAGATAACCCTGGTGCTGGCCCACGTGGCAGCTGGCATTCCTCCCAGCCTCATCCTCTCAGCCACAATCAGCACAGACGCATCTGAGAGAATGTAGGTGAAGAGTGACTTGGGAGCACGTGCTTTCGTGGGAATCGTCACAGCGTGGCATACAGCTAGTTTATTTTTCCTTTTTGTTGTGATTATTGTTTTGTTTGTTTATAGATAAGGAAATTACGACTTAGAGGGCTGGTGTGTGTGTGTGTGTAGTGTGTGTGTAGTGTTTATGTGTGCAAGCATGCACACACATGCACTTGGAAGCACAGGAGCATGTGGGGCATGTGGAGGTCAGAGGACAAACTTCTGAGTCACTCCTTAGATACTGTCCTCTTTTTGTTTGTTTTGAGGCAGGGTCTCTTACTGGCCAGGACCTTGCTAAGTGGGCTAGTTGGCTCACCAGTGAGACCCAGGGATCCATCCTCCTGTATCCTCTTTCCCAGTGCCAAACAGTGCTGAAACTATACACACATGTCATAACACCCAACTTTTTTTTCTTACTTGGGTTCTTGCTCTGGTCCTTTTGGTTGCCAGACAAGTTCTTTCCTGACCATGCTATCGCCCCAGCCTGAGGCTGCTGAGTTCTGCTTTTTAAACAGTCCTAGGGTATGGTGCTTATAAGTTTTAGCTTAGTGGCTAATCCCATCTTCAGCTCTTAGAGTTAGCTCCTGCCAGCTTACAGAGTCTAGATCCAGGTGAGCCCTTCCTCCAGAGCTTAACCAGCCACCGGACAGGGCTCAGGGTGATTGAGGTTTGGCTGATCTCAAGGCTTGTGGGCCCCCAGCATCCTCTCACTCTCCAGGAAACCCCTGAACTTCCATAACCTGCCAGAGCACGTGGACCAGCTGCTCCAGGTGGACCGTGAAGACGAGGAGGGCCAGGGTACGAGGCATTCTTTGGAGTGGGTGTGCAATTACGGTGCCAAGTCCTGGGGTTCTCTGTTGAACTCACATCTCCCATGTCTGTAAGCGCCTCTGCCCTCCTGATCTCACACGTCTCCCCTTCTCAGGACAAGTTGAGGGGCGACTTGGGCCATCTACCGTGGTCCTAGACCACACAGGAGGCTTTGAGGGGCTTCTCCTCGTGGATGATGACCTCCTGGGGGTGAGTGAGCATGTGTTGTGGGCCCCTAGTTGAGCCCCAAACTCTCCTCTGTGTCCATCCTCATGGAGCTAGCCATACACTCCTCTTGACACTGCTGCAGACCATGGTGTCCTCAGCCCTTAGCCTTCCTGCCACAGTTCTGAAACCTTGGTGAAGTCACTACCTCAACCCCTCTCAGCAAAGCCCTGGTTCCATCATGCCTCTATCCCAGAAGCTATTGACAGTCTCTCCTGTCTCAGCCAGACACAGTGCAGTGTTGGCCCTGACAAACTTGTGCCACCCATGTTATTTCAGCTGGGGACAAAAACATTACTTTTTTCTCTGTCCAGGTGATTGGACACAGCAACTTCGGCACTATCCGTTCTACCACATGTGTGTACAAAGGTGAGCTCACGCTCCACTGAGGCTTGGAGAGTTGGGAGGAAACTGAGGCAAGAGGCAGTCTTCATTCACTGGCCTACCTCTGCTCTTCCTAGGGAAGTGGGTCTACGAGGTGCTCATCTCCTCCCAGGGTCTCATGCAGATCGGCTGGTGCACCATCAACTGCCGCTTTAACCAGGAGGTACATACGGGAAGGGCTCTCCCAGAGAGGTCTGTGTTGCGGGCATCCTCAGAGCAGGAGCCTGACCTGAGTTGCCCACTAAAGATGGAATATGCTGCATTCTACTTGAGGGCACCTGGTATAGAACCCTTGCAAACACGTCACACCCTTCTCTAGAGTCATGTGGGCACTAGGTTAGCAATTGGTGGGCTCTGGCCTGCCCTTGCCCATCATCCCCAGACCTCACAAGCAGTTTCTTCCTAGGAAGGGGTGGGAGATACACATAACTCTTACGCCTATGACGGGAACCGGGTGCGCAAATGGAACGTGACCACAACAAATTACGGCAAGGTGAGGGCTGGGCTTCCGTGGATCACCAACCCCATAACCACCACGAAGGACTTTAGATACCAGGGAAGGGTCTGGGGGTTTGGAGCCCCCTGTCTCCCTGTGGTCAGTCTTCCCTGGGTGGTCCTAGGAATGCACCTGGGATGTGGATCGGGCAGGCAGCTGTGCTTCTTCGTGTCTGTAAAGCTTCCTTCTGTGGCAGGCATGGGCAGCGGGGGACATCGTGAGCTGCCTCATTGATCTGGATGATGGTACTCTATCCTTTTGCCTGTGAGTCTCCTATCTTTATAGACCTGGCCAGACTGCTCCCTCTAAGGGAGCCAGGCCAAGTTCAGTAGACCAAGGGTGGGCAACCATACCCTTCCTAGCATTGGCTTACAGACCTACCCTTTCCTCCCCAGGAATGGTGTGTCGCTGGGCACCGCCTTCGAGAACCTGTCCAGGGGCCTAGGAATGGCATACTTCCCAGCCATCAGCCTGTCATTCAAGGAGTCTGTGGCATTCAACTTCGGCAGCCGTCCTTTGCGATATCATTTTGGGAATATGATTGTGGGTGGCTTGGCATCTAAAATGAGGGTCTCCCCACCCAGGAGCACTGTGGGCTGGTGGCAAGACTAGTTGCTGCAGTATGCACACAAGATGCAGCTTAGGTTGGTCCAAGGACAAAAGTCCTTTTAAGGTGGGTGCCATTGTCTTCACTGAGCAGATGAAGAGCGTGAAATGACAAAAGAGTTTTTACCCCTCAGATACTGAGTGGGAGAACTGCAATGCAGACTGGGCCCCTGGTTAGGCTCTCGGTGGGGGGGAGGGAGGGAGGGAGGGAGGGAGGGAGGGAGGGAGGGAGGGGGATGTGTCTGAGCCTCAGGTTGCTGGCTTAACTCTGTGGCACCTACCCAGTTGCGGGCTTCCGGCCCCTGCAGGACCCTCCCTTTGCTGACCTGGTGCGGGCACAGAGATTGCTGGGCTGTTTCCAGGCAGTGTTGAGTGTGGAACTGGACCCTGTGGTGAGCAGAGTCAGGGCTGGGGAAACAGGGGTCTTACCCCAGCCCTCCTCCCCTCATGGTCTTCTCCCCCACCTACAGGAAGGGCGGTTGGTGGAGAAGGAGAGCTCTGAGTGGCAGCTGCAAGGGCAGCCCACTGTCCTGCTTACCCTGGCCCACATCTTCCATCACTTCGCACCACTTCTGGTGAGACTGCCCGGAGGGGAAGAGGGGGCATGTTAGGTGTGTCTGTGGTAGATACCTGCATCTGCTGGGGCTCACGCGGGATACAGTAACATTAGCTGCCAGGGTTCTGTAAGGCCACAGGCCTCAGACTTTAAGGACAAGACCCTGGGGAAGAGGGTCTTGATGTCACAGGCTGAGGAAATGGTGAGACAAAGCCCTGGAGAGATTGTGGGCCAGCAGCCAGCAGCTCCTCTTGTTCCTCAGTCAGACTCTGGAAGGGCTCATCTCTGATAGAATTGCTTGAAAGGCTCAAGACTTGGTGTCCGAGGCCTGCTTCTTCAACATGAGCAGGGGTCTCCTGGGCAGCAGGAGGCCCAACTTCACTAGTGCCTGCCCTTTGGTGTAGCGCAAGGTTTACCTCGTGGAGGCTGTGTTCATGAGCTTCCTGCTGGGGATCATGGAGAAGGGCACGCCTGAGCAGGCACAGTCAGTAGTACACCAGATCTTGGACCTCTTGTGGCTCTTCATGGAGGTAAGACTTCTGACTCCAGGCTCAGGCCAGGCTGTCAGACTCCATCAGAGCAAGGGAGGTATGGTAGGGTCCTGGAAGAGGCCCCTATCATGCTGCCCTAGCATCTCTTCTCAGGACTATGAGGTTCAGGATTGCCTCAAGCAGTTGATGATGTCTCTGCTGCGTCTCTACCGGTTCTCACCGATTGTCCCAGACCTGGGTCTACAGGTGGGAGCATCTGTCCCTGCCCTGAAACCCCCGAGCCTCGCTGCCAATTCTGAGCACCCCTTTCTCCACAGATCCACTACCTGCGCCTCACTATTTCTATCCTGAGACACGAGAAGTCCCGCAAGTTTCTGCTTAGTAACGTCCTGTATCCTCTCGATGCTAGGCAGACCTGCCTTGTAGTGCCCTTCAAGGTCAGCAGAGGGCAGTGTCCACCACTCCAGGAGTCTCTAGGAAGGTTCAGGAGACCACAGCTGAGTCCCCACAGAACTGAGAAAGCAAAGGAGAGGTCTGCAGTTGCCTGGCTGCTGAACAGGGCTCTTCTCCACTGTAGCTGTGTGTGGAGGTGTGGGAAGGCCCCACGGCCTGCTCTCTTTAGCCTCATCTCTGTACTTTTGTCTGAGTGCACAGACAAGGTCTTCTCTGAAGAGGCAGGTCTTCCTGTTTCTCCAGTGTTGTGAGCTGTTTGGGAATCCTAAGCACTGGCCCCCTTAGTCTGGTATCTTTCAGCCTCCAGCAAGCACAAACAGTGGGACATATGGGGCCTGAGATGGACCGGCAGGCCCATCCCATCCACCTGTTCCTTTGACAAGTTTCTATCATACCCTTGCTGGGTAGCAGGCTTGCTGATTTGATAGCCATGGATCTCTCTTGAGGTTCACAACCTAGGAGACAGTTACATGGTGAGATTGGCATCTTTGATGATGGGAGAGCTATGGTGGGTACATCAAGGTGGGCTCGTAGGGTATATAGTAGGCTCTTTGGTGAGCCAAGTTCTTCCTTGACAGTTACCAGTTTTGACATGCTCCGGTCCGTGGTCTTCTTTTATATTAAGAGTCCCCTGCGTGTGGAGGAGGCTGGCCTGCAGGAACTCATTCCCACCACCTGGTGGCCCCATCGCTCCAGCAGGGAGGTGGGCAGACCTTGAGCGGGGTGGGAGCTGGCACAGTGAGGGCCTGCCCCAGTGTACCTGGGCACCTGGCACCCAGTACCTGAGGCCTCTTTTGCCCTGGTTCCTGAAGTTCTCGGGGTGAGGACTTCCATGTGAAGTAGTCCTGGGTAAGTCAGCCCCCAGGAAATCCCACTGTCTTCTGTCCTCTGTTCCTGCCCAGGGCAGAGACAGTAAGGAGGCAGAGGAGGAGACCACTGAGGAGCGGCAAAGGAGGAGAGCCTATGAGCGAGGCTGCCAAAGACTCAAGAAGCGCATTGAAGGTCAGCCCTGGCCTCAGGCCTTGGGCAGGGGTGGGATTAGGAGCAGTTGGTGGTGACTATACCAGCAGACGCGGGGAACCCTGGTGCTGGAGTTCTGACACAAAGTTCTGCCTGCTCCCTTTCCTGGGAGCCTAAGGCTGTATTTCCTGCCCCATCACAGTGGTGGAAGGACTACAGGTCCAGATCCTAAAGCTGCTGTTGGATAATAAGGATGACAATGGGGTAAGTGTCCCAGGACTCCCATGGGAATCCCCGGCTGAGGGGCGGAGGGTGCTGTTTCGCCCCGAGCCCTAGAGCAGGGGCTGGCTCGCGTTCCTGTGGTTGGGCTCTGGGTAAGGTAACTGTCAGCTCAGCATAGCTTCATTTTCCCATTTCTTGAAGGGCGAAGCTTCTAGGTACATTTTTCTGACAAAATTCCGGAAGTTTCTGCAGGAGAATGCCAGTGGCCGGGGGGTAGGTATCCTTCAGGGCGGCCATTGTGGGCTCCTGGCTGTGTTGCAAGGGCTGCAATCTGGGCGTCTGGTACCTCTGACCTGTCTCTCCTGTGTTGTTCTTGCCGGCTTTTCCTCCCGGGATCCTGGCTCACAGCCTTGGATGAGGAATAAGCTGGACTCTGGCCTGGCACCAATGTATGTTTTCTGTCATCTGCCCCCAGAACATGCCCACGCTCTGCCCCCCTGAGTACATGGTCTGCTTCTTACACCGGCTGGTATCTGCCCTGCGCTTCTATTGGGACGAATACAAAGTTTCCAACCCCCGTGCTGCCTTCAGTGAGGGTAAGTGATGCCAGACCCCAGGTTGGCAGAGCTGGACTGAACCAGGTCTGTGGTAGCTGCCGGTGGTGGTAGTGAGAGCTGAGCCAGATGTGAAGATTACTGGGCCTTTGCCCAGCTAAGTCCATTTCAGGAACCCCACACTCTGGGACCTTTAGACCTATGTTGACTGGTTGCTTCCACAGGCTCCTCCTGCCCGTGACAGGCATTATTCCTTAGTGCTGGTACCTAGATCTCTGTGCAGCCTTTTGTGAAGATGCCTCGGATGGGTCCTGGGGCTCCTGCATCTGGACAGATAGAGTCCCCAGGGGTCAGTAGGAGATTTAGGCACTCTGGGTTGGGGGATAGCCCATAGAGTTTGTCCTTCTGTTCTCTTGAGTAACCAGCTGCCAAGAATTCTCCCCCTACCCCAAGTCCTACAGCTGTTGGCTAACCTAAAACAGCAAGGAGAGAGAGAGATAAGGAGCCCTGGGCTCTGGCTCTGCTGTCTGCCTGGGCCGATGGATGACCAAGGTCAGACGGCTCTGCAGAGTTCCACTGAGCCCTGACTGCTGACCCTGCATCCCTGACTCCCTGCAGAGGCTTATGTCCCACCACAGATCTTCTACAATGGCAAGGTGGATTACTTTGACCTTCAGCGCCTTGGGGGCCTCCTCTCACACCTTCGAAAGACCCTAAAAGGTGAGTGGAGGCTGTGGCAGTGAACAGCCCTGGCTGCTGAGCCACCCTTGTCCACTAGAGGGTGCCCAAGTCTTTCTTTCCTGTTTAGTCAGGGCTTACTGACCTGCTAGGCTGCATTTGACTTCCAGTTTAGCCAGATGTGCCTTCCTTGGGCACTAGAGGTAGGCTAGGAATGCACTAATGACATAGGGCCAGATGGCCGGGCAGTGGTGGCACAGGCCTTTAATTCCAGCACTTGGACAGGCAGATCTCTGTGAGTTCGAGGCCAGCCTGATCTATAGAGCTGTTACAGAGAAACCCTGTCACGGGAAAAAAAAAAGGGGGGGGGGCAGATGTATTGACACGGGATTTAGTAGCCTGGTAAGGGGTGTGTCAGTGCTGTCTGAGCTGCTTTTATTGGTGAGCACAGCTCACTATGGTACAAAGGGCCTTTGGTACTGTGAACCCACGGGCAAGAGTATCAAAATGAGCAGACTGTGGTGGCACACACTGTAAAAAAACAGCACTCAGGAGGGTAGAGGCAGGTAGATCTCTGTGAGTTCCAGGCCAGCCATGGCTATGCAGTGAGACTTTCCTTTAAAAAACAACAAACAGGGCCCTGGGACAGCAGGCTCAGCAGTTATGAGCACTTATTACTTTTGTTGAGGGCCCAGGATTGAGTGCTGGCATCCACAGGTCAGCTCACAAGAGTCTGTAACTCCAGTTCCAGGGAATCCAGGGCATCTAGGGCATCTCTCTGGACACCAGGCTTGCACATGGTACATATACAAAACCACTCATACAAGTAAAAATAAATCTAAAAACATTATATTAAAAATAAGCAACAACACGACATGGTGGCGCACGCCTTTAATCCCAGCACTCTGGAGGCTGGGGCAGGTGGATCTCTGGGAGTCTGAGACCAGCCTGGTCTACAGAGCAAGTTCCAAAACACCCAGGGCTACACAGAGAAACCTGTCTTAAGAAACAAAAAAGTAACAATGAAAGTCAGAAGCAGCCCAGTATGGCCTGCAGACACTTGCTGGGAATTCAAGTCTGAGGCAGGCACCTGTGAGGGTGAGGCCAGTCTGAGACTTTTACAGGCCACACAGAAGGCACAAAATCTCCACAGACAGCTTTGAAAGGCCTGGGAGAGGCTGGGGACTGAAGTTAGGTCTATGTTATGAGACACTCCCTCTGGAATGGACTGCAGGGGGACCGTTACCCACATGTGAAGCAGGCACCATAGAGCAATGAGTAACCTTGATCATGCTAGGTGCTCTGCAGCTGGTGTCATCAGCAAGGGGCTGCCGAGGGACTCTGAGATATCAAGTCCAGGGCACTGGAGAGACCTGCAAACCCAGTGAGAAGCAAACCCTAAGCTGGAGATGGACTGTCTGTGCAAAGCGGGGCGTGCCTGTGTGGGTTATATGGAGTAGTCTTCCAGGAAACTAGAGACCCACAGGAGTGCTGGGGTAAGGGGTGCCTCCTGCTGCTGGTTGCAGCTAGAGGGGCCTCTGTGCTGTAGAGAGAAGAGGGACAGTGGGGAGTAGGCTGTGCACACTCCCCACCCCCAGCCTGCCAGTGCTGCCTCTGCCCAGAGCAGTTCCGTCGATGGCCCTCTTCTAGAGCTGGCCTAAGCCTCCCGTCCTGCTGTCTCCCAGATGACCTTGCTTCCAAAGCCAATATCGTGATTGACCCCCTGGAGCTCCAGGCAGCTACCATGGATGACCTGGATGAGGATGAAGAGCCAGCCCCGACGGCAGCCCAGGTGAGGCAGTAGGGGCAGCCGGAAGTTCCATCTTGTAGGCAGGGGTATGACACGTGTCCAGCTTCTCACAGGGAAGTTCCTGGCTGCTGGTGGAGCATGACCTCTCCCTGTCCATTGCCCCTACTCTGTACATAAAGTGCGTCCTACACAGGCCCCGGGAGAGTCGATGAGCTTCTGACCCCCTTTCTCCACCACAGCGTCCCATGCAAGCCCTGGCCATGGGAGGGGCACTGCCCCTGCCCCGGCCAGGCTGGCTCAGTTCTCCAACCCTGGGCCGAGCCAACCGCTTCCTCAGCACAGCAGCTGTGAGCCTCATGACCCCACGGCGACCTCTGAGCACCGTGGAGAAAGTAAAGGTCCGCTCGCTGAACGTGGAACAGAGGACTCGTGAGGACAGTAGGTGCCAGGCAGAGCTGCTGAGGGAGCCTTCTGCTGTGTATGGCAAAGCCAGAATAGTCTCCTCCTCCCCCCACTCCCTACCACCTTGAGGCCTGGCCACATCCCAAGGGCAAAGGAAGCGCAATCTGAAGACGTGAAATCAATATTACAAAAATAGGTTCTGGTGCTGCAGGGCCTTGTCCTGCACCCCACCCTCCCTTGACCCATTCTCCCTGAAGCTCCCTTCCTAGACAAGGAAGAGAGAGGGAATCCCCTCTCCTAGAAGGCCCATACAGCCTGTGCATATTTCAGAGAAAATCAGAAGCGGGGTGAGGTAGCACCACCTTTAATCCCAGCACTAGTTAAGCAGAGGTAGTCAGAGCTCTGGGAGTTTAGAGCCAGCCTGGTCTACATAGCGAGACCCTGTCTCAAAGAACAAATAGAAAAGCCTGGCTTTCGTTCTGTCTTCTGCTCCCCAGTTGAGGGCAGCCACTGGAATGAGGGCCTGCTATTGGGGAGACCCCCTGAGGAGCCGGAGCAGCCCCTTACAGAGAACTCCCTGTTGGAAGTCCTGGACGGCACTGTCATGATGTATAACCTCAGCGTCCACCAGCAGCTGGGCAAGGTCTTGTGCTGTCAGCCATGGTCGTGAGGGTGTTCTGCCTGGTGGGATGCACGAGTGCTTCCATGCCTGCCTGTGGGGTGTCAGTGCACATGCACGTGTCACACAGCAGGACTCTGCTGATGCTGCCTGGCTCTGACTGTAGTATTTTTGTAGGAAGAGACAGAAATTTGGGAACTTTGCAGGCTGGGGCCAGATTGGGTTTTAAAAAGCCTGGTTGAGGTACCCAAGGGTCGCCCTGAATACGTGGTGTTCAATACTCCAGATGGTGGGCGTGTCCGATGATGTCAATGAGTATGCAATGGCCCTGAGAGACACAGAGGACAAACTCCGCCGCTGCCCCAAGAGGGTAAGGCTGGGTAGGAAGGTGGCATTGGAGCAGAAGGGTGTGGCACAGGGACAGTATGCTTGGGGGTCCCTAGTATACCATGGCATCCCACAAAGGAAATCTTGTTCTGGGGATGCCCCAACATTTTCCCCTGTCCCTACCCTGACCGCACCAAGTGGAGAGAGCAAGGCTGGCTGAGGAGCCTGTCTATCCTGAGCCCCATCGACCAGCCACAGCCCGTGCCAAGGTTCCCCACCCCTGCCCGCTCACTAAGTGCTGATGCAGAGCCCTCGCCCTCGTTAATAATGGATGGCCCTTGAGTGCCGCCTCAGCCACCCCGAGTCAGCAGGAAGCAGGCCCCGGCTCTCCCAGTCCCCTGGAGCCCCTCTGCCATGGCATGCCTCGCCTGGGCTAGGCTACCTTAGCAGGCCTTCTCTGCCCACTGTCACCAAAGCCTTGGCCTACCCAGCCATTGAAGTTGCAGTCTGGCCCTGTGTCCCAGGAGCTCACAGAGGGGTTAACCAGGGCCTTCTTCTGGGACTTGCTAGGTTGCCACTGATCACCACTGGCAGAAGTGAGCTTTCTAAGTGGAGCCCCACCCTCCCTCCCTCATCTTCCCTGGGCTAGAGCCCACATCAAACTGCCTAGTGAGATATGGGCGTGAGGCCATATTCTGATTGTCTTTTTTTCTTCTTGTGGACCAGAGAAAGGATATCCTTGCAGAGCTGACCAAGAGCCAGAAAGTTTTCTCAGAAAAGCTAGACCACCTGAGCCGCCGGCTTGCCTGGGTCCATGCCACTGTCTACTCCCAGGTGAGTAGCCATGGCTCTGTCCAGCATGACCCATTTTCAGCACCTGTTTGTCTGTAGGCTGGGCACGGTTGTACTAAGGACCCTTAAGGACCCCAGTCTTCTTGGGGTCCTGGCACAAACTCCATCCCTCTTCATCAGATTGTCTTCTCACACACCAGGCCATTTCTCTTGTGCCTGTGGACTTAAGGAGGGGTCGTTTCTGCTCACCTTAGCCCTTCAGCCCATGACTCCTGCCTCCCCTCCTCACCTCTCCTTTTAGGCATCAACCACATCCGGGGCTTTCTTGTGTCTGCCTCTGGCTAACTCACCTGCTACCCCTTGAGTCTGGACACTTTTCTTCTCATTCTCTGTCACTTGCTTATTCATTCAGTAAAGACCTGAGTGTTCAGAGGCTATCCAGACATTGTCACACACAGACAACCAGAAAGATGAGCCTCTGCCCTCCCAGGCCAGTGGAGTACAGGGAGGGCTGACTATGTATTCCCTTTGAGACTGAAATTTAGCCCTTGTCCCTCTCAACTAGTTTCTTCCACCTATCCCTCCTGGGAGTAGTGGTGCCAGGGGGTTGTTCCTAGGTTCCCATGGAGAGAAGCACGCTCTTCCCCTGGAGCTATTGACATCTCCGTTTCTACCCAGTTATCTCTGCTCAGTGTGTCTCCTAACAGCCCCTTCTCCATACTTAAACCACTTCTACCTTTTACCTCTTCCTCCTCCTGCTGTCAAAGCCAGCCAGGGACATTGTGTTGGAAGCTCCCCACCACTGGGCTTTCGCACCCGGCCCCCTCTCTTGGCAGTCTGGCCACACCCTCCCACACCACCGTCTCAGGACCCTTGCCTTCCACCTCCTCTGCCTTGGTTGCTGTTCACTGTTTTCATTAAGAGCTGTATACATTTGAGTCTTTTTTTTTTCTTTTTGAGCAGCAGCTTTTCTCTGATCTGCTTATTTTATGTTTTATTTATTCTTTTCTCAGATATTACATCCCAACCGCAGTGTCCCCGCCCTCCACTTCTCCCAGCTCCCTCTACCTCCCCGCCCCAGATCCACTCCTTCTCCCTTGAGGATGCCATTCTTAGTGTATAGGCAACACAGCCTCTGTCTCCCCGGTCCTGGCGATTCAGTTCTCCGTCCACTGTCCTAGGTGTGGCCACTGCCATGGCTCCTTCACAGTCCTGTCCCCGCTTGTCTTTATAGCCGTTCTCCACACCCATCTCTTACCCATCTGGGTCAGAGTACCGCCCTGCCTGGCTGGACTCTTACCTCCTTCAGCTTAGGCCACTAATCACACTTCCTGTAGTGCAGGTCTCAGTTCTGACATCATTGTCATGGGAAGGCCTTCCTGATCCCTAGACCAGACCATGTCCCTGTGGCCCTCGCAGTAAATGGCCCAGCAGCATTCTGTGTGCTTCCTGCAGGAGAAAATGCTGGATATCTACTGGCTGCTGCGTGTCTGCCTACGGACCATCGAGCATGGGGATCGCACAGGATCTCTTTTTGCCTTCATGCCTGAGTTCTACTTAAGTGTGGCCATCAACAGCTACAGTGCTCTCAAGAATTATTTTGGCCCTGTGCACAGCATGGAAGAGCTCCCAGGTGATGTGCACAGTTGGGAGGGAAGTGCAGAAAAGAGATCTTTAGAGTGAACTTGGCAGGCTCTAGTTCATTGTCGCCACCCAACCACACACATCAAGCTCTCGTACTGAACTAGCGCCTGCAGGCTCGGAGGCAGCAGATGGCTAGACAGCCCTGACTCTCTCTCCTCTGCTGGTGTTGCTGATGGCTGCTGTCTCACAGCCAGCTGGCTCCTCCCCTTTTGCCCCGCCCTGGGATTGATTTCAGGGTGGCAGTAAGCAGGCACAGTACTTGTAGTGTAAAGCTTAACCAGAGGAGAGCACTGCTGGGCTCAATGCCAAGACCACTGACCCAGGCTGGGCCTAGCAGTGGGTACCCAGAGTAGGCTGTAAGCTGGCAGCCCCTCGCTTGTGCCTACAAGCACCTACCAGTCCTTGGTGTTGCTGTCTTCAGAGCTCTGGAAACCAAGCAGCTCTGACTGCTGAGTCTTCAGGTGCATTCCAGAATGAGGTGCCTCAATCAGGACTCTTACCAGAATCTGTCTGCTCCCCACAGTGACTTAATCCCCTTCCCAATTGCTAGTTTATTTTGTTGCCTTGCCCAATGTCTCTAGATGCTAAGATGGGTCCAGCGAGCTCTAGGATCGGCTACACAAAGCCTGCCCACCCTGACAAAGGACATGCCTTCTCTAGAGCCCTTACCCCTGGTCAGAAGTCTCACTGCCCTCCTTTGTAGGCTATGAGGAGACCCTGACCCGCTTGGCTGCCACCCTTGCCAAACACTTTGCTGATCCACGCATCGTAGGCACTGGTGAGATGTCTTCCAGAGGACCATGGGAATGGGGGGTGGAATGGCATGTCTGGCACGCTGTTTTCTACCTAAACTGTGGCCGTGTGGGCATTAGGCTTGGGGGCCCCAGCCCATGCAGAGACTTGCTGAGCCATAGCATATCCTGACAGACATTCGAGACTCCCTGATGCAGGCCCTGGCCAGCTACGTGTGCTACCCACACTCCCTGCGGGCTGTGGAACGGATCCCCGAGGAGCAGTAAGTAGAAACCTGGAGGAGGTACACACCCACTCTGCATAGGATCATGTCCAGCCTCACCCTCTGCCTGCCATCCCTCACCTTCCTAGACGTATTGCCATGGTGAGGAACCTTTTGGCACCCTATGAGCAACGGCCCTGGGCCCAGACCAACTGGATCCTAGTGCGGCTTTGGAGGGTAAGCCTGACCTGAGGGGATGGCTAAGGCCAGCTGGAAGGAAGTGTTACTCTGCCCTCTGACTCCTTCCATTTCACCTCAGGGCTGTGGGTTTGGATACCGCTATACACGGCTTCCACATCTGCTGAAAACCAAGCCAGAGGATGCCAATTTACCCAGCCTCCAAAGTGAGTATCCAGGCTGGACAGGTCCCGGTGACAGCTCTGGACAGGCTGATAGTCCTTTCCTGCTTGAGACTCTGTCCTCCAAGCCTATCTCCTGGACTTGTTCTAGGCTCCTAACCCTTTTCTTGGTTTTCCATTTTTTCCTACTCCCTAGGAAAAATGAGAGCTAGGCTAGGACAAGTCCTTTTGTTTTCCGTCAGCTTGTAGTGAAGGGCTCACAGGGAAAGGGGGCCACACCCTTCCACTTGCTGCTAGCTTACAGTAACACTCCATTCCTTGCCCTGTGCCAGCTCCTTACCCCAGCCACATTCCCTAAGTGTATCTTCTTTTTGTTGTCTTCTGGCCTTGGATCCTTGACTCAAGAGGGGCACAAGCTAGAAACTGATCAGGACCCAAAGTAGGCTCAGGTGTGATTCAGAACAGAAGTTGTGCTGTCTCCTGTGCCTGTCAAAGGGTCTTCCCCTGGGCCTGGCTTCGACCTTGAGCTGTGCAGCTGGCAGAGGGCTTGCCACGGTCCTCACTCACTCACCATGTCTCGCCCTTTCAGCCAGCATCCTGGTCTCTGGGTATTCCCAGAGGCCTCGTGCAGCCTCACACAGCAAGTCCTTGCTAAACGCCTTCGCTAGACTCTAGGACGGAGCTGAACTGCAAGTGGGGAGGGCGGTGGGGCAGACACCTTCCTATGCCGGGACTATTGATTTGCATCAGAGGGTTAGAGAGGAATGTCGGGCCAGCTGTAGCTGAGAGCTCTGGTTACTGCTGCCCTTCCACCCCAGACTTGGCACTCACCACCTAAGCCATATGCCAAGGCCAGGCCAAGGGCAGCACAGGGCAGCAGGGCCCAGTCTGGGCTCTCGCAGAAGGTGGCCTTGATAGTAGTGGAGACGGTTTAAGTTGTCTTGTCTGTATCTGACACTTTCCTGCAGGCACGCGATTCAGAATTCGCTTCAGATCAGGCTTGCTCAGTGGGAGGGAGGGACGTACTTGTTCTAACTCCCAAATGGTTCTGTGCTGCTGGTCTACTTTCGTGATCTGAATATTCTCAGAGAGCCACCTTTTGGTTCTATCACCAGTGTTGCAGTATGTGACAAGCAGGGGTCCGCGCTGCGAGCCCTGGTGATGTTGCTTTCCTCTGCCCGCAGAACCCTGCCCTTCTACCCTGCTGCAGCAGCACATGGCAGACCTGCTGCGACAAGGGCCTGATGTAGCACCCAGCTTCCTCAACAGTGTCCTTAACCAGCTCAACTGGGCCTTCTCTGAGTTCATCGGCATGATCCAGGAGGTGGGCTGTAGAGTGTTGGGGTAGGGTGGGCAGAGCCCAGGGCCCAGCAGTGTTCAAGGCCTCTGACTGCTTCCTGCCTTTCTGTTGGTGACTTAGATTCAACAGGCTGCTGAACGCCTGGAGCGAAACTTTGTGGACAGCCGGCAGCTCAAGGTCTGTGCCACCTGCTTTGACCTCTCGGTCAGCTTGTTGCGAGTCTTGGAAATGACCATCACATTGGTGCCTGAGATATTCCTTGACTGGTCTCGCCCTACCTCTGAGATGCTGCTTCGGCGTCTTGCACAGGTGTGTTCACCTGGGCCAGGAGGGTAAGACCCTGGGATAACTCACGTGGTGTGCTTGCCCGTCCACCAATAGGCTTCTGCCCTCACAGCTGCTGAACCAGGTGCTGAACCGGGTGACTGCTGAGAGGAACCTGTTTGACCGTGTGGTCACCCTACGGCTTCCTGGTAAGGATCTCGATGCCCTGCACTGCAGCAGTGCCAGGACAGCCATGCTGTGCAGCCCCAGCCTCGGCTTGCCTTTATGTAGAAAGACTAGTGGGGAAAGCCTGCCTGAAGCTCCTGCCACAGAGCTGCGTGAATGCTCCATCTTCCTTCCCTCCCTGTAGGCCTGGAGAGTGTGGACCACTACCCTATCCTGGTGGCAGTGACTGGCATCCTGGTACGCCTCCTGGTGCATGGTCCAGCCTCAGAGTGAGTGTTGGGGACTGTTGGCCCCCATGGGAACTGGGTGTGCCCTTTGAGGAGGTGCTGATGGGGCAGGGCCTCGTTGTACGCACTTATCTCAAAATGAACCTCAGAATCTAGTTTGGGACACTGAGGCAAAGGATAGGTGGTGAGGGGCTACCTGGGCACACAGAGCTACCCATCTGGGAAGACCCAGCAGTGACCATGTACCACCTTTATTACAAAATGCCTTAGTAGGCATCTAGGACAGAGAAAGCCACCAGCTCATCCTGGGAGGGGCTCCAACCCTCTTCCCCACCCGCCCATAGGAGTGGTAGAGGCTGTGGGTTCAGGATACTGCTTCAGCCATTAGGCTGAGATGAGCGCCAGTCCTGAGAGGCCTCGTGCCCTCCAGGGACGTGAGTTCCAGGTCAGTCATAGTCGCCAGGCTTTTTCTGCTGGGTTAGGAGCCCATGGGATTGGCTCCACCTCTAGCTGGAGACAGCAGGGCTACTCTGGCAGGAGTGTCCTGAAGGAGCCAGGCATGCCCACCAGACTCCACAGGAGTCATAAGCTTTCCGGAGGCTGGGGGGTGGTAGTCGTAGACAGGGCCTCTTTCAGCAGAGGAAGGGCTCATTTATTCCTTCCATCCTAAGAGTGGGAGCTGGATCTTTTGAGCCGCCTTCTCCCTCCTTGGTGAGCTCTCTGGCAGAGAAGGGGAGGTGGTATGCTTGACTTCTGTACCACACCCTAACATCTACATTAACTCTTGAAGTGGTCCCAGAGTTTTAATGCAAGGGCTCTTACCAGATGGTCTTGGTCCCTAATCTTCATGGGACATTTGGTTACTCAAAGAGGTCCTAGGGAAAGCAGGCTCTTGTAGTCTGAGGCCTTATCCTGAGCTAGGCAGAGCAGGAGGCAAGTTGGGGAGCCTCAACCCCTTTACCAGTGAGTAGAACGATTATGGTCCAGGTCAAGGCTCACATGCAGTTGAAGGACCAGGCACAGTGCATCCCCCCAGCATGTCAGTTCTCTAGACTGCAGCAGCAGACAGGACAAGCAGCAGGAGGGCTATGTCCTGTGTGGGGACACCCAGGCAGTCTAGGTCATCATGAGACCGTCTGAGCCTGTGGAACTGGCTGACTCTGAACCAGCCTTGAGTTGCAACTCCATGGGATTGCACAGATCGAAGTCTTCAGCTACTGCTAGCTGCACACGGCCATTGAGATCTTTCTTGCCCGGCTCCAGGAAGACCACATGCTTGTGGACACTGGCCTTGCGGCTGGGTGCATCTGGTGGTGTAGTGCTGAGCACTGAGGACTGTGCACTCAGCTCCTGGAGTGGACTGGGTGCTCGGGGCCAGCAGCGGTTACGGCAGGCTCGCTGGCAACGCCGGCAGCAGTGACAGCAGCCACGACACGGTGGTGCAAACAAGTAGAACAGCACCAGCACCAGGCCCACGATACAGCCCAGCAATGTGGTGAAGCCTGTATTGAAAGTCTCCGGCTCAGGCCGAGGTTTATGCACGCTCACATTGAACTCAAGTGTCTGGTTGTGGTGCAGGCGGGGCCCAGTTGCCAGGCACACAAAGATGCCTGCGTGCTGCTCTTGTACCCTGTGTATCGCTAAGCTGCCATCAGCCAGCACAGCAATGCTGCCATCCTGAGAGCCTGGTGCAACAAGCAGCTCATTTTTTGGTGAAACCCAGGCTACTCGTGCAGCAGGCATGCTGGTGTTGCAGTAGAGCCTCAGGGACTGCCCCACTTGCGTGTCCAGCTGTTCTTCAGGGAGTTCTAAGTCTAGAGCTGCAGCAGCCGAGCAGTTCTCAAACACCCGGCTGTGCTCAAAGAAGCGCACTCGGGATGCGGAAACCTGGAAGACCAAGCATGTGTACTCACGTGCAAAATCACGCAGGGCACTTAGGCCCCGCTGGTGCCAGCGCTGGAGCAGGTGGTAGAGGCGGCAGTTACAGGGCAGTGGGTTGTTGTGCAAGTAGAGCCCATTCTTGAGGAAAGCTGGCAGCGCGGCCAGCCTGGAGATGGAGATTTGTCTCAGCCAGTTGGAGGACAGGTCTAGAGTGCGCAGGTGGGTTGTCCCCAGACCGTGCAAGTGGTTGAAAGAAAAAGAGGTGAGTTCATTGCAGCCAAGATAGAGGTGGCTGAGCATGTTCAAACCCTGGAAGGCATCCAGGTCCAAGTGCACCAGGCGGTTATTGAAGAGAAGCAATCTCTCCAGCCTCCCCAATCCATCCAGGTCATGGGTGTGGAGTATCTTCAACATATTAGATGATAGATCCAGTATCCTCAGGCCACTGGCATTGGTGAAGACACCGTGGCCCAGCATATCCAATTTATTGTAGCCTAGGTACAGGACACGCAGCTGGGAGAGGGGTGTTAACCAGCCAGGGTACAGGCGTTTGAGTGCATTGTGGCTCAAGTCGAGTTCTGAGGCAGTGGCAGGTAATGCTACCGGCACGTCCTGTAATCCATGGCCCGCGCAGCTCAGCACATCGGCAGCACAGATGCATTTATTGGGGCAGTTGTGGGGAGCAAGAGGCAGAAGGTCCTCCAAATCTGAGGCGCCTAATCCAGCACCCAGCATGCACAGTAGTATGCCTGGCACCACCAGCCAGGCCATGGCAGTGACCACCAGGGAAGAGATGGGGGCAGCTTAGTGCTGGTCAACAGCTCCGTGACTCACCTGCTTGTGTACAGGCTTGCGGATTGTGGTTCCCTGTGGCCCATGGCTCGAGAGGCAGTGCCGGCTCCACCCTCCCAGCTGGCTTCTGCTCTTCTGGTCTGGGGCTGTGAGCTGGGGCCCCAGCGCTCCTTACTGTTTCGCTGGCTTCTCCAAGCGTTTTTCTGAGGGGATTCTAAGTACTCACTAGGAAGTGACTGCTCAGGGGTGGGGACCCAAGCTCCTATTGGCTCCTGCTGTTAAGGGGTGGGGCAGCCACTTGCCCTGGCACTTGGAAGACCCAGCGTGCGTAACCGCTAGAGGGCGCCAACGTCCTAGTTCACTTGACTGGAAGGCTCACTTCCCTTTTGAGCAAGAGTCTGAGAGGGTTTTTTTTTTTTTTTGTCGTTTATGTTCTCTAAGTGATTTTGAAAGATTACTGTATTATGTGGTAGGCGGAATCCTCGCCCTTCTCCCTTTAGATTTACTTATTTGTGTATGCGGTGCTCACGGAGAAGTCAGATGATAACTAGTGGGAGAGTGGTTTTTCTCGTTCCATTCTGTGGGTCCTTGAGATCAGAGTCAGGTCCTACTAAGGCCCCGGGGCTTAAGAGGCTTGGTAAGCATCAAAATGTAAAGAATGACGGCGTAATAATGAGGCCTCTGGGTTGTCAGCCAACCCCACAGCGGAGGTAATTCTCACACAGGCTCAACACTTTCCCACCACCTATGCACCCTCCCTATCTAGGTCAGAGCAAGCCACCTCAGTGCTCCTGGCTGATCCTTGCTTCCAGCTCCGTTCCATATGCTATCTCCTGGGGCAGCCAGAACCCCTAGCACCTGGCACTACCTTGCCTGCCCCGGACCGGAAACGCTTCTCTCTACAGAGTTGTAAGTGGGCCAGGGGTGGGTCAGAAAGAGTCCCAGGATGTTCTAAGCTCAGGATCCTCAAGAGTAGCAATACTCCTGCCTGGGAATATTCAAAAGGCACTGAGTTCTAGTCCTACAAGGGACCTGACACCAACTACCACTAATCCAGATACAGATTATATCAGTGCGGAGGAGCTGACCCAGGTGGAACAGATGCTGGCACACCTGACGGCTGCGTCTGCCCAGGCAGCAGCTGCCTCCCTGGTGAGTGGAGCTAAGACACTCAGGCCCATGCTATTTCAATCCATCTGTGCACAGCAGGGTAGTTACAGGTACAGCCCCACCCACCCTTCACTCTCCGTCCACAGCCCACCAGTGAAGAGGACCTTTGCCCAATCTGCTATGCCCACCCCATCTCTGCTGTGTTCCAGCCTTGTGGCCACAAGTCCTGCAAGTAAGTGGGCCCCATGGACTTGGGCGGCTACTAGGACACACGAGGCAGAGCTCATTCCCCTCCCCTCTTGCAGAGCCTGCATCAACCAGCACCTGATGAACAACAAGGACTGCTTCTTCTGCAAGGCCACCATCGTGTCTGTAGAGGACTGGGACAAGGCAGCCACCACAAGTGCCACCTCCTCGGCTGCCTAGGCCAGCCTAATGCACACAGCTTGCACCGTCCTGGATCCTCCACCCTCAGACCCAGACCGAGCCCTATTTATGAGCTCTTTCGGCTCTGTTTCCCATCGCCCTCCCTCTTAGACACTTCCATCCATCCATCTCCTGTGTGAGCCTCACTGGTGGGAGCCCAACCACACCCTAGTTATGCCTGAGCTTGACTTGCAATCCAGGCTACAGTGAGCATTAAATTATTATTCCATACAGCCCCAGGCCCAGCTCTTCTTGCGGGAGTGGGGCTTGTGCGTTATGCCCAGCAGGATTCTGTCAGTTTCGGTCCCCATCAGAAGGCAGATGTCCAACAGTTTGAGAGTCACCCATTCCTCCCTAGACAGACGGCACCAAGTCCAGGGTCTTCCGAGGTGTTGAGCGATTCCTACACTGCTGGCAGTGAAGAGGGGCTTGGTCAGCCCCACGTACCCCTCACATGATAATACGAGGCTCTGGCACCGACTCCCCAATAGACTTGTGGGGCAGCACACTGGCTCCATTGAGGTAGAGTTCATCATTAACTATGACATCCTCGCCCAGCACAGTTACATTCTCCATGCGCACCTGCGGGGAGGGAGGGGCTTGTTAATGGGACACACACATTCCCTGCGCCTTTCCCCACCCAGCCCAGCTCCCAGGCTTACCCACTGGCCCACACGGCAGCGCCAGCCCACGATGCATGACTCAAGCCAGGAGTGGGAGCGGATGTGCGCATCCCGAAGCACGGTACACCGCCGGATGCACACGCCATCCTCCACCACCACACCAGGACCCAGGCTCACATTGGGGCCAATGCTGCAGTTCTGACCAATACGGGCACTTGGGTCCTGAGAGTGTGGAGGAAAGTAAGAGTAGGTCATTTGTCTCCCAAATCTGAAAGGATTAGTGACAGGCTGGGCAAGGGCCTCACCACAAGGACATTCCCCACAATGCCAGGGCCTGAACAGAGTCTCTCTGGATGTTTCTGTCTCAATGACTGCAGGAAGAGGCACATGCCAGTGAGGAAATCCTTGGGCTGTCCAATGTCCATCCAGAAGCCTGCAGGGAGAAGTGAGTCAGAGGATCTGCCAACTACAGACTAACCCTCACCCGATGGCCTCTCCGCCTCACCCGGGAGCTCCATGGCATATAGCTGCCCCTCCTGGGCCATGACTGGGAAGATCTCCTTCTCAATGGATGTAGGCTTCAGCTGTGGAAGTGGGCAACTTGTGAGCAGCTCACATAACAGAGCCTGGCTCCACCCTAGCCCGCCAGCAGTCTCTTACACACCTGGATGCGCTGCAGCACAGCAGGGCTCAGGATGTACATGCCTGCGTTGATCTTATTGGACACAAACACCTGTGGCTTCTCAACAAAACGGTGAATGCGGCCCGTGTCAGCCTCACATACCACCACGCCATACTTGGAAGGCTCCTCCACCTTGGTTACCTGGATATGGAGGCAGAGGGCACCTTAGGCCTGGTCCAGTGTTCTTTATCCTCGATACACATGCATATCCACGTTTCAAAGGCTTTGCCCCCGAAACATCCTACACATACACAGCTTTGCACAACATGAAGAGACTTTAAGACCGAGTGTCCAGACCAACGGGGTATGAGGGTGGGGATATCAGAGAAGAAAGACTTGGTCTCTTACCAAGATGGAGCCCTCTTGGCCGTGGTGTCGATGGAACTGCACCATGGCTTGGAAGGGGAAATCACAGATCACATCGCTGTTGAGAACGAAGAAAGGGTCTGCGGTCTCAGAGAGTAGGTCTCGGGCCAGTGCCAGAGGCCCAGCTATGCAAGGGGACAAGTCATATGTTACTACCAGATTGAATAATGCCTTTACTGACCCTAAACCATGACCAAAAGCCTTCCTTTCTCTACTGACCTGTCCCCAGAGGCTCCTCTTCATGAGACATAGAGATTCGGATTCCAAGCTGAAAGGAAGAAGCCATCTGGTCGGTTATATTCTCCCTCAAGCCCCAGGGATCAAAAGAAAGAACTAAGTCCATGCATGCCTCACCCTTTGCTCCTGTGCCTTCATTTCCTTTTCCAACATCTGTGACATGTAGCTCACAGCCAGAATCACGTGGTTCACACCTGCCTGTGGGAAACAATAAGGTGGCCTAATCGACGGGCTTGGTCACAAGGTATGACCACCCCTGGCCTTTCAGTCACTATCCATCCCTCTTCCCGCCACAGCTGACCCAGGGCCTTACCGCGGCAAGCGCCTCCACTTGATGCAGCAAGATGGGCTTATTGCAGAAGTCCACCAATGGCTTCGGGGTGCTTAGCGTCAGCGGCCGCAACCGTGTCCCATACCCACCCACCAAGATCAGTGCCTTCATCGCGCCTGCGGGTGACAGGAGTGGGTCCCTGGCTCCAAAGTACCTACAGGCCCCCTGACCGACCCCTGCCGCGCACTCCCGCCGCCGTGCCCTGCCCGCGTCCTTCACCAGCCAGACCGACCGACTCTGGCCTCACCTCGTCCGCCTGATCTACCTTGATGTAGGGTCTAGGGGCACCCAGAACACCGGAGGAGGAACTGGTTGGAGACACGGGCTGGCCCGGAGTTCCGGCCGGAGGCGGCGCAGCCAGTGACGTAACCAGGAAGAGCCAATCGCCTGCCGTCTACGTGGCAGGGCCGCCCGCAGTCGACCGCCCAGCGCTACGCTACGGCAGACGTAGCCAATTAGATTCCCAACGCGCTGGGCTGCTATGGGGACCCGGAGAACTCGCGGGTCAGATGCCCATTGGCGGATCTAAAGGCGGAACTGGAGGAGTTAGCTTGGCTTCCTATCGGAACCGGGTCCGCCAAGAAGCAACCTCCTTTGACCCCGCCCAGTCGGAGCGGCCTCCTCCACCCCACCCCACCCCACCCGCTCCGGGTCCACCCCAACGATCCTGCTCCTCGGTGCCCGCCCAGACCCCCAGCTCCAGCACCACTTGCCTTGCCCCTCAGTGCCTGCTTCGACCCCCATTTCCAACCGCTCCTGTGCTGCCCCAAAACTTAGGCACCGCCCTTCAGTACCCGTTCCGACCCAGTTCAGTCCAGTCCCCAAATTCCTACCTGGTACCTCCCTTCAAGCGGAGACCAAGAAGTGTGAGCGTCTAGTTGGGCCAGCCCACCCAGAGGCTGTGAAGGTTTCACGAAGACTTGGACAGAGTTCAGTTTCTAGAGGCTTTATTTTGACATATACGACCTGACACAAGCGGGCGGGTAGTGCTGGGTGTACAGAGAGGGGCCGGCGCGGACCAAGCACCCCTCTCCTTCACACACAAGACCCGGGGAAACGCAAGCGCGCCTAAACGCCAATGGATTCACGTGTGTATCCAGGCGCAGGTCTTAGGGTATGTAGGCAGGTGTGTAGCTTCCAGGAAAGAGGAGCAGAAAACAATTTCCAAAATTCGAAGTCTTATATTTCCTCTACAGAAGCAAAGGAACTTTCCCCAGGTTCTTTTTTCTCATTAAAATGCAGGTTTTTTTTTTTTCTTTAATGGGCACAGACACAACCAACTTACACAGCTGTAAAGTTCAAAGCAGTTTGCATCTAAGGAACGTGCAAATGGCCAGATGGAGCAAATGAGCAGCGGATATTGAAGTAGCCCAGACCCCTGGCCTCTAGGAGAGAATCCATTGCACAGGCCCAAAGCTGGAAGGGGTGGGGTCCCAGGTGAGTTAGTTACTACACTGGTCCCTTCCGTCTTTAAGTACCACCCATCCCATTTTACTTCCACACATCTCCCGGGGCTGGTGTGAGCCTAGCCCAGGGAAATACTATGGAGAGGGGTAATCTGAGCTCCCCAACCCATGATCCCAGTTGCACTTTGGTCCCAAATTGGGGCTGGGAAGGCAGGGCCTGTCAGGAACAGGACGCTAGCCTGGGACAGGTAGAAAAGCAATGGCCACACTAGCCACCACCAATCAGATAAACGAGCTGGCCCTCCAGATATCAAAAGTGCTGAAAAGTGGGGCCCTGTCCTTGAGGAGAAGCAGCAAATCCCAGCCTTTTCATGCTGTAGAGGCAGAACTTGCAATGTCGTGGGTACAGCCTCCCTTGCTACATAAGCAGCAGCAGAATGGGGCAGTGCCTCCCAGAATCTGGTAATCAGGGAAGTACAGCACATTCCTAGGTCACCCTGGCCCCAAACCCCTCTCTTAACCTCTGTCCTGGCAGAGATGTGTCTATACTAACAAACACTTACTGCCCCCATGGTTGAAGCAACAGAGAATACCACTGGACAGAAGACAGTTGTTACTAACCAGAAATGGGCAAAGCTGTGCCTCCCTGCCCTAAGGAATGGGAACCTGCCCACCACTGGCACCAGGGTCAGAAGACCATGCCTGGGGTCCGTCAAGGAGCCCTTTTCAGAGGCTGCATCTCTACGAACCAGGAAATTATACCATCAGTTACCAGTATCTCTCAAAGGTTGGCAGTATTATCTTCAAATGCCAAAACAGACATGTCAAAAGCACTGATCATTGGCCATAGACTTGGCAATGGCTGAGTGTAGTGTAACCTGCTGGACACCCATGTTACAGGCAGCAGGTCTCTACCATCAAAGGGCTGGGAGCAAAAATAAAGCAACGGGTCAGAATCAGCCCTTGAGCCTTCAGTGCCCCACTGTTGGTGCTGAGGGTCATACCCCAGGCCCACAAGAAGGCCACCAGGCCAGCAAGTGAACACAACTACGGGTCATTCTGCTAGCAGGTTTGTAAAATAGCAGAACCTGCTAAGGAGGGCACAGGCGCAAAGGCTCACCTCAGAAGAGGGAAAGACTATTCTGCTGAGGAAAGCATGAAGGAAATCAACAGCTACTAATCAACAAGGCTATACTCCAGAAAGCTCCCCACAAAACAAGGGCTGGCAGGTGGACAAACGAACTCACTGACAGACCCCAGGATTAACTGGACAAAGCTCTGAGCAGACTCTGGGCACCTGTACCCAGGTCCTGTGTCCCTAAAAGCAGACAAGTTTAAAGTTCTCCCTCCAAGCCTAGAGCCTGGAACACCATATAACAGGCTGCTGCCTTAGCTTGGCCTGGAGAAGACAAGACCCTGAGCGGACCACAGACCCTGAGCCCTGGGAGCAGCAGCCCATCCAGAGGCAGCACAGCTGCCCAAACTAGAGGAAGGGACACCACCCAGAGCCCAAGAACTGCAAATACTGTCTAGGCCAGAGCCACGAAAGGCCCTTAGGCTACTGGGACACTGACTCTCTTCAGCGGACAGAGCGGTGCCCATCTCAGTGAGATAGGAGGCTATGTGGCCTCCTTAGGCAAGGGATCTCGGCGAGGCTGGCTGGGGTTGTAGACAAAGGAGCAAGTTTACATGCCAGTGGGTGCCGAGGGATCCCAGGGCCTGTCCTCTGCTGTGAGTTGGCTTTAGCTCAGCTTCACAAATCTAGGCAATGCCAAAATCAGACCCGAGGATGAGTCCACCTGTGCAGTTAGTCCTGTAATGCCGAGGGCAGCTACTCAAGCACTGGCCCAGAACTAGAAAGGTCTCCCAGACACGGGCACTTAACCTTCCCCAATTCTGGGAAATAAGGGACGAATAGGCATGGAGAGACCCTGTGCCAGCCTGGGCTTTACCTCATAACCAGCAAAGCCCTGCAGTCACAGACCCCAAAAACCTTAGGCAAGGGAACCAAAGTTCAAAGGCATTCTGTCTCTGCTGCCAAGCCCACTGGGGCCACGTCTTCTTCCTGAGTCAGCCTGGACACAGCAGATAGAGCCACAAAGCTAAGGAACCTGGCTAAGAGGACGTTATGTTCTGCCTCCTTTATATATAGATGGATTCCATATATATATATACATATATAGATACACATATATATGGATTCCAGGCTACAGCTAAAAACATTTCTTTTAGTTTACACCAAAGAGAAATATAACCCTTTAAAAGCAAGTCAGTGTGTCCTCACAGCAAGTTCAGAGCAATGGTCCCTGCCTGTGGGTGGAGAAGAAGGGGTCTTAGGGCCCAGAAGTGGGCCTACTGGTTCTCGTCCCGCATCTGTTCCATGATGCTGATAAGATTCTCCAAACCAAACACATAGCCTCTGTCCGGCCCGTCGTGAACAGTGGGGTCATCCCGGAAGCCCTTGAATGTGCTGTGTGCAAAGTCGATCATGCGGACATCCACCTTGGGTGGAGAGGAGGGGCCAGCCTCAAGGTTGGTGCTGCTTGGGCTAGTGCTGGGGCCACAGGGTGGTGACACCTCAGGGAGCCCCATGTCCACGTGCTTGAGTCGTAGCTCAGACCGGCACTCCTTGCCATCATAGATGACGAGCAGAGAACTGGAGTAGAAGCGGTAGGAGGCCTGCCGCTCCAGCACAGCTTTGAGGCCCCGGAGTTTGCTCAGGATAGGCTCAAAGAGATCACGTCGCAGGTCCAGGCCATTGTGCAGATACTGATACAGGGCATTGCGGAAGCCTTCACTGGAGAGTCCACGACCATAGTACTTGTTCCTGCAGAGGTAATGACCTGTGTCCAGCTGGTATACCTAAAACCCCAGGAGACAAGATAGGGTTGAGTACCAGGAAGGTTTGATGTCCACAAAGTGTCCCCAAGCAAAACAAAAACAAAACAAAACAAACAACAACAAAACAAACCCCAACCAACCAAACAAAATAGTCTGGAAGGCACTCTGACCAACCTGAGCTCTTCAGCTCCTCCTACTGGAGCAGGGAGGCCACATTCACCCCAGGTTTTCCCGTCATGGAGCTGTGAAAGCCAACACCAGGCCTATAGCCATCACTTTAGAAGCCTGCCTCCAAGCTGTCCCAGGGCCCAGCTAGATTCTAACTGGGAACACACAGCTGATAGACAAGTCTTACTTGCCCAGTGATAAGGCGGCAGGCTCTCTCAATGACCCTGCACATGGAGCTCAAAGTCAAGTGAGGAAAGCAGGGCTCAGTGAACCCACTTGCAAAGACATATTTGGCTCCGGGTGGGTGACTCACCCTTTCAGAGGAGATTCTGGAACAGCGCAGGCCTGGAGGACACGGGTGTCAGGCAGGTATGGGCACAACCTAAAGCATGCACCTGGCAGCACCTGGGCTCTTACCAGCGGTGACTCACCTGCATGCCACAGACCCTGACCCCCAGTGTAGCGGATGTGCTCTGCTCACACTTCCTCATCTGCCGGGCTGCTTTCTCGGCTGATGCATCATCCCCATGCTGTCGGGTACCCATCTTCAAGTCCAGCACACAAGGGTACTTGAAGTGGTGTACCACATTCTCAAGCAGGAGGAACTCTGGGCCAGAGTCAAGAAGAATGACAACCACACTCACTGTCCGCTCCACCCAGGAAAGCACAATTAAGATCTATAAAAGTGGCATTCTGGCTGACTTCTGGGAACCTAGTCTTCATATTGGTGCCACGCCCAGCCTTCATACAAGGGGAGTTGCTTAGTCTTACTGCAACTTGGTAAGCTATGCTTTGCTGATACCCATGGGAAACCAGCCCCTTTCTGAACAGAAACAGAGCAGGAATGGGGGGAGGAGAGGTAGGAGAAGTAGCCCAGGACTACACAGTCAGATTCTGTCTCAAAAAAATTTTAATTAAAAAAATTGGGGCTGAGCTGGGCGATGGTGGCGCACACCTTTAATCCCAGCACTCGGGAGGCAGAGGCAGGCGGATCTCTGTGAGTTCGAGACCAGCCTGGTCTACAGAGCTAGTTCCAGGACAGGCTCCAAAGCCACAGAGAAACCCTATCTCGAAAAACCAAAAAAAAAATTGGGGTTGGAGCACACACCTTTAATGCCAGCACTCTAGAGGCAGTGGCAGGCCGGCCATCACCACTGTCCACCTTCCCAAGACGAACCTCTACAAACTCAACCACTCACTCCCCATCTGCCCTTTCTGCTCTCCTGGCGGCAGCTCCCTTACTAGACTCTGCTAGCATGAGACCTCTTCTGGCAGCCTTAGGTAGATGTTTCTAAGATTCACTCATGCCGTACAGTAAATCAGCACTTCACTCCTGGCTGCTGGAGAGGACTGAGCAGTTTAGAACATTTGTTGTTGCTTTTGCAGAGGACCTGGGTTCAATTCCATCACCAACCATCTCTAACTCCAGTTCTCTCTGGCCTCCACAGGCACCTGGCACACGCATAGTGCATATCTATACATACAGGAAAAACATTCATACATATGAAATTGAATTTACAAAAAAATGAATTTCAGCCTGGCATGGTGCTACACACTTTTAATCCCAGTACTTGGGAGGCAAAGGCAGGCAGATCTCTGAGTTCAAGGTCAGTGTGGTTTATATAGTAAGTTTCAGAACTGCTAGGGCTATGTAGAGACCCTGTCTGAAAAAAAAAATTCTTGTATGCCTATATAATTTTCCAGAACATGTATACAAGACACCCACTGATCTATATTTTTAAATTTTCAGGTGTGTGTGTTACGTTGTGGAGTGTGGGTGTGGGTAACGTGTGGAGGACAGAGGTCAACATCAGCTATCTTTCCTTAACTGCTCCCTACCTTTATTTTTAAGGCAGGATTTCTCACTGAACTTGAAGCTCACTGATCCAGCTAGGCTGGCTAGCCAACGAACTTGAGGGATCTGGCTCTACCCTCCCAGTACCGTGATTACAGTCACACACACACACAAAACCTGGCCTTTTTTTTTTTTTTTTTTGAGTTCTGTAGATCTGAACTCAGATCATCAGGCTTGCATAACTTTACTGCAGGTACCTCCCCAGCCCTTTGACAGTCTCATGATCCTAGGATACTCAGCCTGGAGAACATAAGGGTGACTTTGAACTTCTGGTTTTCCTGTCTCCGGCTAGAGAGCAGAGACAAAAGCATACACCACCACACCTAGTTTTATTATTGTTTCTATTGTTTAGACCTACCACACACATAATAAGGTGAAGAACATTTGGCTACATCTCTGCCACCATTAATAAACCAAGGACTCACTTAGTCTAGTAACTCACCTAGACCTAAGAAATAAGAAAGACATCTTTGCAGCAATATTACAAAAAAAGAAAGAAAACAAACAAACACGAGGGAATCAAATTCTAACATTCCCAACAGGAATTTTCAGAAAGTGCTGGACTTAAAATCTATCTTGGTGAGAATAAACAATGGTTCAACATCCAGCCATGAATGGGATGTGTATCACCCTTCCAAGGCTTAGGGGGCATTGTGGAGGAAGGGGAGGAAGGAAGGAGGATGTACGACAGTCTTTGAACATCACATGGGGCTTGCACTCATGATCTCCCAGCAGCTGCAGTTACTGACTAAGGCTTCACTAGACCAGGACAAGACTGAGCATGTGTGGGGAGAGGCTTGTGCTGCTGCACTCACAGCAACAGGGGTTACCTACACAACAATGAGATCCGCCCACCAGCATTCCAGTGGGAACTGGAGAGGGCCACATGAGGCCTTACCACTAGCTGAAGGGCTACTGGTAGTTAAAGGCTGTAAGGGCAGAGGTTCATTTTTCTTCAGGGGTATGGCTGCCACTAAGTTACCCATAATCTAGTATACAACCCCATACCCATGCTTATACCAGCACTCTACTTAAATTCAGTGGGTTAACCAGGCAGTGGTGGCACACACCTTTAATCTCAGAGCTTGGGAGACAGAGGCAGGCAGATCTCAATGAGTTCAAGGCCAGCCTGGTTTACAAAGCAAGTTCCAAGACAGCTAGGACTGCTACACAAGAGAAACCCTGTCTCAAAAAAATAAAAAAATTCAGTGGGTTTTTTTGTTCGTGTGTTTGCTTTTTTCATGAATGTAGGAAAGGCACAGGTTCCAATGAGAGAACAATAAGGGAACAGAATGGGTGTGTAAGCACATACTTTATACACACATGAAACTGTCAAAGAATAAAAAATCATTTTAAGGCTGGGCAGTGGTATCGTACACCTTTAATACCAGCACTAGGGAGGCAGAGGCAGGTGGATCTCTTTGTTCGAGGACAGCCTCTTAATTCTCTGGTCTACAGAATTAGTTCCTGGACAGCCAGGGCTACACAAGAAAACCCTTTCTTGAAATAAACCACAAAAAGGGGGGGGGGGAGAAGAAAGAAAAAGGGAGGCAGAGAGGGAGGGAGGAAAGGAAAAAATGGTCAGGCCACAGAAAGGGCACAATGCATGACATGACACGTGACATGGTGGTTGTACTCTTTAAAACCTGAAACAGCTACCACTACCCATGCAAGACCAGTTCTATACACAAAAACCACGTCATGGAAGGGGGAGGGGCTCATTGGCCCCGTCCCTACCTAAGGATTTATATGTAATCAATGGTTGGGAGGAGAAAGATTTTTCTCCCGGGTGGTGTAAGGTACCAAATTCTTGTAAATAACCCATGCAGCGTCCTGGGACACAAAGGGAAGCATAAGAGGCTAGTCGGGAAGAGGAGACTAGTGGAAGGGACACGAGAGAACATAACAGGTGGATGTGATCAAAATACAGATGTACACAAATAAGAACCTCATAATAAAATCTACTAGTATGTCTAATATATGCTAATAAAAAAACCACTTAAAGCCTGCGGTGGTGGCGCACGCCTTTAATCCCAGCACTCGGGAGGCAGAGGCAGGAGGGTCTCTGTGAGTTCGAGGCCAGCCTGGGCTACAAGAGCTAGTTCCAGGACAGGTCCCAAAGCTATAGAGAAACCCTGTCTTAACCCCCCCCTCAAAAAAAAAAGAAAAACCACTTTAAAATATCTATCTTGAGAGTAAGAGGTTAGTTAGTTCAATGATAGAGTAAATGCTTGGGCAGGAATGAAGCCCTACATTCAGACCAGAAATACAAGAATAAGAACAAAGCTATCTTGCCATTTTCTCACACAATCAGTGGACAAGGATACTGTAGAGTTTTCGGTCCTTGGACTCGGAGCGCATACGGCTCAGCTGCTGCTTGTGGCAGCGCAGGCTCCAGGGGTTGTAGCTGATCTTCTCAGAACTCAGACCACTATTGCTGTCTAGCATCTGGAAAGGGACATCTGAGTGGCTGTGTAGCTCCACCTTTGGACTCTTTGCCTCCTGGGGGCTAAGAAGAAGAACAAACATAGCACTAAGAGAACAGAGAAGTCATCTTTAGAGACGCAGGGTAGAGAAGGGTTAGAGAAAGCCTAGCTTGTCACTCAGAACCTCCTTATAGGTGGCACTGACCCAGATAAAAGTGAGTAAACAGAATGAAAGTTGTCCTCCTTGGGCCTCTGAAAAGAAAAATCAGGTCAAATTGTAGCATATGATAACACTTCCCAATTGATTAGTGTCAAAAGAAAAATCTGGACACTGGTAGCATGGGCCAGTGGGTAAAAGTACTTGCTGCACAAACCTGGCAACCTGAGATGGAGTCCCAGGATCCACACGGTAGAAGGAAAGCTCTAACTTCACCAACTTGTCTTTGACCTCTAGACATACATAAAGGGACATGCACACCCACACCCACATACCCAATAATAAATGGTACTTAATTTAAATAGTAAAAAAAGAGCCAGATCACACCTTTGATCTCAGCACTCAGGAGGCAGAGGCAGGCAGATCTCTGGGAGTTCAAGGCCAACCTGTTCTACACAGTGAGTTCCAGCACAGGAGTGCACAGCAACTGTGTGGGCAGGGAGGGAACAGTTGGGGAGGAGGATGAAAGAACACTAGGTGCTGGAGAGATGTCTACATGGTTAAGAATAGCTTTGTAGAGGCTGGAGCTTGGTTCCCAGCACTAAACCTACCCATGCAAGACCAGTTCTATACACACAAACACCATGTCATGGAAGGGGGAGGGGCTCGTCCCTACCCCGTTGATGGAGGAAGGTCATTGAGCAATAAAGAAACTGCTTGGCTGGCCCTGATAGGTTAAAGCATAGGTGGGAGGAGTAAACAGAATAGAATTCTGGGAGGAAGAGGAAGTGAGGTCAGACTCTGCTCTGCTCCCGGAGAGACCCAAGAGCTCTGCTCTCTGGAGCAGAGACTCCAGGCTCCGCTCTCCCAGGCAGCTCCAACCTAGGATGGTCGGAGGCTAGAATCTTCCCGGTAAGGGCACCTTGGGGTGCTTACACACATCATTAGAAATGGGCTAGTCCAGGAGCGAGAATTAGCCTGTAAGGGCTAGAGTTCATGGGCCAAGTGGTGTTTAAATGAATAGTTTGTGTGTTGTTATTTCGGGCATGAGCTAGCAGGCGGCTGGGGTGCTGGGGACGCAGCCCCGCAGCTCCTATTTCAACACCCCGTCCCTACCTAAGGATTTATATGTAATCAATGGTTGAGAGGAGAAAGATTTTTTATTTATTTATTATGTATACAATATTCTGTCTGTGTCTATGCCTTCAGGCCAGAAGAGGGCACCAGACCCCATTACAGATGGTTGTGAGCCACCATGTGGTTGCTGGGAATTGAACTCAGGACCTTTAGAAGAACAGGCAATGCTCTTAACCTCTGAGCCATCTCTCCAGCCCC